>NC_086359.1:25002612-25120112 GCF_036324505.1 Eleginops maclovinus | reverse complement strand
CTCACTCCAACCATACTTTAGCATGACGTCTCACATTGTGTTGTTGACTATTTTTACATGACATGCCAGTGAATTATTGATACATTTCCCTGTTTTCATGAGCCACTGTACATAGAGGTTCTGCTGAATTATTGAGCAACAAGAAGAAATACAAGCAGCTCACTCTGACAGACTGATGCTGCATGTTTGGCTGTGCAGATGACAGTTTTCACAGTAACGCTTTCACACCTTCCTACTACCAGTTAGGAGTTTAAGACTTCGTTGATAAAGCACAATCTTAGAGGTCAAGTTTAAAGTGAAAAGACAAAATGCACAACATTTTGTCATCTGTTATTCATGTGTTCAAATGGAAATCCTAATTTCTTACTGGAGTTTTAGTCAAATGTTATTAATGAGGAGCTAGCCATGTAGGACGGCGTCTGTTCTGAAAGCATCAGATAGCCGGAAGATTTTTTTGGAAAATAACTATAATCACTGATATAGTGTATAGCTGAATTAAAGCCCCTGAACATGTCACGCACTGTTGCTACTGGACCACTGGCTTCATGTGTTGTTGGAGGCTGATATCACGTGAATATTAGGAAGCATGAACAGAGAGAGGAATGAGTGCAGTAAAGCATGGCCTCTCAGTGTGCAGTTGAGTGGCCATTCCCTCTCCAGAGTCTCTGCCTGCTGCACATGGCTCATCGTAGCAGTGGTATCCATGTCATGTGATGCTGGGTAATGTAAGAAAAGAAAAGTGAGAGTTAAAACTGTCTGCAGCATCAAAGTAATAACATGTATTTAAGCATATTTTTCAGTTTATTTTTACCACGTACATTGTTAGCTGAAAGTATCTGCTCTCTCTGAGGAACTCTCTCTGTGATGTTTCAACATTATATATGAGAGGCTGCTATTGACCTGAGAACAAAAACAGTAACAGTTATCTTAAGTCTTGAGGTTGGTGATTGGTGGTCTATTAGTGAATCCAATTTGTGCTGAATGTCAGTGGAATGTCTTTTTTCTACATTTGAAATGCCATACATTTTTTGGTGTGCTCTACTGGAGCGAAATGATCAATATTGTAATCACTTCTCATTATATTCTTAACACTAAAGAATAACTCAAAACCATGAGCTCACTCTTCTTCTTTCACGTCACTAAAAAGTCATCACTCAGGTCAAATATCTGAGAGCCCGTTTTAGCTCTCAATTGCTACACTCCTGATGAATGTGTTTTGGCTCAGTGTGACGGCAGAATCCAACCAGGCACAAGCTCTTGTGTTATTAACTGCTAGTCCATTGCATTACTCATTCTAATCCAACATGATGATCTATTGTGGTGTGTGTGGAGGATTCTTGCTGGAAACACTGCTCATTGGTTTTCGTCTACATCACTGCCACTCACAGATGTGTGAGATCTGCCAAAAATAACACCAGTGAATTTTTTATTGGATTGTTATTGATGACAGCCAGTCAGTTCTTCATTTCCAGTAGTAAAATGCATCTGTATTTTCCAAAGGGCTTAATTCATTTGGTCAGGGGTGAATACAAAGGTGAATATAGTAAGTACATAGAATAAACCAGACCTACATTAAGTCATAAGTCAGCCTATCACGGCCCACAACTGCCATTTTTCTTTTCTTTTTTTATAGATTTAGCATAACAGAAATAACTTTGGCCGTTGCCGAATTAATTCAAATTATTGTTACAAAAATGTGTCTCTTGAAAATTAATACATAAAAACTATTATTGAATATAATTTACAGCTTCAAAGCAAAACAATGATTAGATCTTGTTCAGCAAGAAAGAGTTGATATGGTAAATGTGTGGTCCTGATAATTATACCACGTACTAACCGTAAGAGTGTATCATTTGAATTAATACCATTTCATTCATCATAAGGCTAGTCTCCAGGAATATGATAATCAGCAGGTCCTATAGCGGTTTCCTGGGAGTAGCTGTGTATAAGACACCGTGGCGCCGCACTGATGACCAAGCAGCGTTCACAGCAGTGTGTGATGGACTGTGACTCTGCAACAGCAGCAGCATTCATCTAATAATAATACTAATAATACATGTTATTTATATAGCCATTTTCCTTGGGCTCAAAGACGCTTTACAAGTAAATAAATTGAGAAAATAATGGCAAAATACATAAAAAGTCGTAGACTAAGTTTAAGGAAGCAGTCGGGCAGGGGGATAGAGGGTGAGCAGTGAAAAGCAAGAGAGAGCAGATGAGTTTTGAAGGCTTTTTTGAATGATGTGAGAGTGTTGGCAGTTTGAATGTGACTGTATGAAAAGAGAAAGTGTGTCATCCCGCTCATAATGTCAAATACGTTTCAAGTGAGGATTTGTGATAGGATAGTGCTCTTAAAATGTGAAGATTTTAAGTGATGTAATGTTATCATATCGTGCACAAAGTGGTTGAAATACTTTTTATATATTTTATTTGAATTATTTACAGCATAAGGAGTAGCCCTTGTTTGTTTGAGTCGTTTCATTTTGTGCGGGTAAACCAAAGGAAAAAATGTCAACGGAATCTCCAAATGCATCTTTGAGCATCAGCTCTTGCAGTGAGAGTGGGGTAAGATGAGCCAGTGAGAAGGGGATGAATCCCCCCCCCCCCCCCCTTTATCTAGGGAACTGTGCACATGTTGTCCTGTGACCATAAATTCAGGAATCTCCCATCATTTCTCTTTGGCTGTGATGGAGAGCAGCACATGGTAAAGGGGTAAATGTGTTTTATTCACAATAAACCATGTTCTGTTCATCAAAGTAGATCTTCAACATGTCAGGTATAATCACTGTCCTGTCAAAGCTAATGTTTCCAGCTCTGAAAATATGTATCCAACATGTTGGTTATTCAGCAAGGTATAAACCATGTGAATCATTTAGCTAAAGATTAGCAGGAACGATTAAGATAGACGGTGGGGCAAATTGAGCCAGTGGTTCAACTTACCCTCCACGAGGCACTTAAGTTAAGTTAAGTCTCAGTAGTATAAAAAGCTATTTCAGTGTAGTTTTACACTGTCACATGATCCAGTAGGTCAGCTCAGGGTACCTGGTCTTGTGTAGCTAAATACAGTATCTGGATAGAATGAATTCTATTATTTGAGGTCTAGATAGGTTCAATCATTTTAAGGCACGTCACCATCTTTCCTGCCGTATTCCTGAAGCAACATCTTTAGGAAGAGCTACAGCCTTCAATAAAACTACAGGGGATGAGTTCTTCGATAATAAAGTAATAGACAGATGAGAGAATAACAACGATTATGACCAGCCTATATAAACCAGTAACACATTTTTAACTTCTGCTCAGTTTTAAACTTGAAAAAGTCAATTAGTCAATTTACCCCCAGATGGCTCAATTTGCTCCTTGACTCAGATCAACTCTTAGTCATTTGACTTCTTTCTCAATGCTCCTCCTATCTGCTGTCGGGATGTTCGGTCTGTTGGGAGTCCTGCCTTTAACCATCTGCTCATTTTCAACAGGCCATCAGGGGAACGCGTTCTGAGAGCACTGTGTGACATTGGTTTCATTTCATACTGAACAATTTATGACTGCAATATTATTACCTGACTGTAGGTCACATTTCCAATATAGAATAGCAGCTGGAGAGCCATGCTGCAGAGCCATAAAGGCTGGGAGGAATGATGTCATCAGCCCGAAAAGCTGTTGGTCGAATAGGTTTTGAAAGTCTTACCATTGGTGTCATTAAGCAGGCATTCATGGCACATTTCAACACACTGTCCTGAGTGAATCATACATTCTGCTATCAAAATGCCAGGGTGTCTGTGCTATTTGTAAATCTGTTCAAAGGCAACACACTGCGTCCACTCCTTACTCTCCCCCCCCCAGCTGTAATCACTGAGTGTTGTGTTTGAGAGGAGGGTGTTTCTGCTGCCATTCAGCAAATGGAAGTCTGTTCAATTGTTGATGATACAGACATCCACAAGCTTGTCCCCTGGACATTTATGGAAAGTAAGACAGCGGTGGGCCCGATCACTAATCCTGAGTTTCCCCCTTCTTCTTCCCCTTCTGTCTCTCTCACAGGCCAGCCCCGCCCCGATCATCGTCAACACAGACACTTTGGAGTCTGCTCCTTACGTGAGTTTCAATTCCTCCGTCTTTTTTTAATGCACGTATTACTGTTATCAGCATATCTATGTAAACCTCCAGGAGATTTAGACACACTGGAGTAGTGGTACATTCAAATAACATCTGTGACTGCGTTTGAGACAGAGTGTAACTCCTTAAAGGAACAGATGAGGTGCTGAATTATTGACCGAAAACGAAAACTGAAAATGACCAGCACAAGACTTTCTCAAGACCTTCAGCAGAGTGCAGCACAGTGGCTTGACTGGGAATGGGGATTCAGGGTGTGATGTTTTCATGATAATAATGTGAAATATGTTAAAGGTGAAGAAAGGAGAACAGGCGTCTGCCTCAGATAGTCTTTCTTTATTGCCAGACAAAAGTTTTCAAGGTTTTATTTGTCATATGCACAGCATATACAACGTATATGTTGGCAATGAAAATCTTATATCCCAGGCTCCTCCAACAACTCAACATACATGGTGCAAATAAGATAAATAAAATAGTGCAAAAAGAGAGAAGAATATTTAAAATAACAACAATAAAGATTTGAGGATGTGAAATATATACATATGTGGAATACATTGAAAGTATTTAAACACTTTACACTGTTGAATGAGGAGGTATGGGCAGATGCATATATTATGTATAACAGATGTATATGGCAGATATGTATAATATATAGATATGTGTACTATAAACAGATATGTATGGCAGATGTGTATAATATATATGTATGTTTATATTAGGGCTGTCAATCGATTAAAAAGTATTAACGAATTAATCACACACATTTCTGTAATTAATTGCGATTAATCTATCAATAAATGAATTGCATTTTTCTATTTATTCATGTTAAATCAATCATCAAATTAATGTAGAATAAACACAGACAAAGTATATTTAAATTCAAAGACCATTTTAATGGCTTAAGGTGCACATATGCACAGTGCAAATACAAAAAATTATTCAGAACATTGAACATTTTTCACTCCATAGACATAATTTATTTAGTCCTTCTTTACATTCAGCCAGTTACTGAGGCAGACCAGTTTGTTTACGTTATCAGGGGACAAAGAAGCTCGCTTCTTTTGAATGAAGTGGCCTGAGAGTGAGAACAACCTCTCACAAGGCACTGTGGTTGCAGGGGTTTACAGGTACTTGCGTGCAATGAGTGCCAGCCTGGCATGTGCTCCCTCTCTCTTTGACCACCATTGTAGTGGACACCCCTCTATGTCCATTTTTGGCTCTGCTTTGTAGAGCCAAAAACTCCTCCTTGTCATCTGTATCTGAATCAGAAGAACACAGCAACATGGACATCCTCCTCCTCTTCTTTGGTGATGGGTCCTCTGTTGTCTCAGCAGGTGGTTGGTGTGCACGTGTCTCTCTCATCATCAGGTCACGTACTGAAGCCCACACCTCACTCCTTTCATCTTTTGGAAGGCACTTAAGGTCTTTAAACCTAGGGTCAAGGGCAGTAGTGATCTTCAGCCATTTGAGGTTGGTGCTATCCTTCCGTTGAGCTAGGTCTGTGGTAAAGGCCTTCTTGAACATCAGAAGATAAACTGGATCATTGTCTGAGGGCTCCATAACTCTGAACAAGTGGCATAAGGCTGGCAAGACCACTGAACATGAGACATACTGCTCTCCCCCCAGCAGTTCAGTCTCATATCTGCAATGGAAAGCACAAGGTGTTAAACATTTCAGTACATCTTTATTAACAACACAGAGAACCAGTGCACACACACACACACACACACACACACACACACACACACACACACACACACACACACACACACACACACACACACACACACACACACACACACACACACGTGAAAGAGAGAGGGAGAGAGAGAAAACAACATACACACACGAGATGGAGAGAGAGAGAGAGAGCACACACGTGACAGAGAGAGAGGGAGAGAGAGAAAACGGTACACATACATACAGGATATAGGGAGAAAGAAAGAGGGGGAGGAGAAACAAGAAATAAATAACTTACCTGCAAGGTTCAAGTAGTTCCTCCAGGTTTTGCAGTTTGGCAAGCTCCTGGTCAGTCAACATGGCAGCTTTGCTCTTTTGCTGCGCCAGGGTAATGGTCAGTGGAGATTTGTTTATCTGCATCCTCTTTACCATCTTCAGCGTAGAATTCCATGTTGTTGCAATGTCCTGAGCAAGTGATTGTTGCTCAAGTCCATGTGCAACTTGCTGTTCGTTTAATTCCTGAGCGTTAGATGGACTATGCTTAAAGTGCCCGACAATCTTGCGACAGTTGGCCAGAACACTTTCAAATCCACTGTCTTTAAGTGAGACTGTGACCGTTCTTTGCAGACAGTGGGCCATGCAAGGCAGGTGTTCAAATGGAAGAAGCCATGTTACAAGCGCTGTCAGTGCAGAGTGTGGTCAACTTTTCCTTGATTACCATTCGTTTGCAACATCCAGAAAATGGTTAGCACACGCCTCGGCATAATGTCGCTCCTCGGTTTTACTCACAGTAAGTGCAAACGACTGCAGAGTCCAGTCTTGATCAATGAAATGCGCTGTGACGCCCAAATAATTATCGTTGTTGACAGACGTCCAGTGGTCACCTGTGACAGCGATGTGCTTTGCTTGCTCAAGCATGTTCGTCCGCTTTGCCCTCTCATCCTCATACAACGTGTGTATTCTTGACACGATGGATCCTCTCGAGGGTAAATTATAAGAGGTATCTCCCGATGCAACACGAATGACTTCTCTCAGTCCATCATCCTCTACTGTGCTAACTGGGCGGCAGTTTTTAACTATCCAAGTAACCAAGGAATTGGTTAACTTTTCACTTACAGGTTTCGTTATTCGCCCACGAGTGCCACGCTCCTGTAGTGTAGACTGGCGCGGTCCCGTGGAGGTGATTTCAGCAGGGTGTTTTGCTTTGAGGTGATACGCTAAAGACGTGTTACTTCTGTGGTAATTAAACTCGGCTTTGCAAACTGTGCAAATTGCCTTGGTTTTGTCAAACGAGCCGTCCGGCAACTTTTTAAAATGAAATTTCCCCCTAAAAGTCCGTCCTTATCCACCTTTCCGCCATAGACTCTCCTTTAGTTAGGATAGATGTTTGCGCGGTTTGCCCGCGCATGTGACCAAAGGTTATGGGTCAGCCGCCAACGGAAGTAAACAAAACCACGTTAATTGTGTTAAAAAATTTGAATGCATTAAATGTTTAAAATTAATCGCCAAAATTAACGCATTAACTTTGACAGCACTAATATATATATGTGTACTGTAAACAGATGTGTATGGCAGATGTGTATAATATATATGTCTGTAACAGATGTGAGTAGACATTCACAGAGCTCAGGAGTTCAGCAGTCTTATAGCCTGTGGTATAAAACTGTCTCTGAGTCTGGTGGTCTTGGTCCGGATGCTGCGGTACTGTCTGCCAGACGGCAGCAGACAGAACAGATTGTTGCTGGGGTGATGGGGGTCCTTTAATATCCTACCGGCCTTCTTCCTACACCGCTGGGTGTAGAGGTCCTCCATGGATGGCAGCTCCGTCCTGGTGATGTGCTGAGCAGTTTTCACCACCCTCTGTAGAGTCTTACGGTTGAGGGCGGTGCAACTGCCATACCAGGCGGTGATGCAGCCAGTCAGGATACTCTCGATGGTGCACCTGTACAAGTTGCAGAGTATCCTGGAGTCCATGTTGAACTTCCGCAGCCTGCGGAGGAAGAAGAGCCGCTGTCGAGCCGTCTTGGACATGACCCTGGTGTGATGTGTCCATGTCAGGTCCTCACTGATGTTTACCCCGAGGAACCTGAAGCTGCTGACTCTCTCCACAGGAGTCCCGTCGATGGTGATGGGTGTGTGTGCATCTCTCTGCCTCTTCCTGTAGTCCACAATCAGCTCCTTAGTTTTGCCGACGTTGAGGTGGAGGTTGTTGTCCTGGCACCAAGATGTCAGGGCTCTGACCTCCTCTCTGTACGCCGTCTCGTCGCCGTCTGTGATCAGGCCGATGACGGTCGTGTCGTCAACAAACTTGATGATGGTGATGGAGCTGTGTGTGGCCACGCAGTCGTGCATGAAGAGGGAGTAGAGGAGAGGGCTGAGCACACAACCCTGAGGGGCTCCGGTGTTGAGGGTCAAGGTGGAGGATGTGATGTTCCCCATCCGCACTGCCTGGGATCTGCCCGTCAGGAAGCTCAGGATCCAGTCACAGAGGGCGCTGTTGAGCCCGAGGTCCCTGTGCTTAATGATGAGCTTGGAGGGCACAATGGTGTTGAATGCTGAACTGTAGTCAATGAACAGCATTCTCACATAAGTGTTCCTCCGGTCCAGGTGGGAGAGGGCAGTGTGGAGGGTGAGGGAGATGGCATCATCCGTGGACCTGTTTGCCCTGTAGGCAAACTGCAGGGGGTCCAGTGAGTCAGGGAGGGAGGAGGTGATAAAAGGTTTGACTAACTGCTCAAAGCACTTCATGATGATGGAGGTGAGTGCAACTGGGCGGTAGTCATTGAGGCAGATGGGTTTTGTCTTTTTGGGGACAGGGACAATGATGGACTCTTTAAAACATGTGGGGACTACAGACTGGAGCAGTGACCTACTGAAACTGTCTGTGAACACATCTGCCAGCTGAACTGCACACACCTTGAGAGCACAGCCAGGGATGCCATCAGGTCCAGGAGCCCTGTGTGTGTTGATCCTTTTCAGAGATCTACACACATCTGCACTGGTTAAAACCAGTGAGCAGGGATCCTGGGCCTTCTGTGCCTCCACAGCCGGGGGCCTCTCATAGCGTGCATAAAATGTGTTCAGTTCATCTGGGAGAGATGCAGACACTTCCTCAGCACAGCTCGTTGTCCTTTTGTAGTCTGTTATTTTTTTTTAGTCAAGACCACATATTTCTGGCGTTGGAGCCCTTGTAGTTCGACTCCACCTTGTCCCTGGTCCAGTGTATTTCCACCGCGTGTGGGGCAGCTGACGTGCTGATAGTATTTCGGCAGGACTTTCTTCATGTTGGCTCTGTTAAAATCCACAGCCACAATAAATGCGGCCTCTGGCCGAGAAGTCTCTGTCCTGTCGATAATCCCATACAGCTCCTCCAGTGCTGTGTTGTTGTCAGCGTTCGGCGGAACATACACTGCTGTTAGAACAACAGATGTGAACTCCCTTGGCAGATAAAAAGGCCGGCATCCGATCATGATGTGCTCTAGGCTGGGAGAACAGCCCGAGGAAATTATTTCCACATCTGAGCACCACTTGTTGTTAATCATGAAGCACACACCTCCTCCCTTGCTCTTCCCTGAGTTTATTGTCCGGTCCTGGCGATGAATGGAGAATCCGTGTGGAGCAATGGCGGTGTCCGGTATCGTGGGGTCGACCCAAGTCTCCATGAAAACCAAAACATTACAGGTCTTAATGTCCCGTTGAAATGCCACCCTGCTACGGAGTTCGTCCAGCTTATTATCCAGGGATTGGACATTTGCCAGAAGTAAACTCGGTAGAGGAGGCCTGTTTTCACGTTTCCTCAGCCTGACCAGGACCCCGACCCGGGAACCTCTCTTCCTCCTGCAGGTAGAGCTCCAGCAGGTAAACACAGAGACTCTCCATTGTTTGCAGGTCGTCGTGGATTATTGCTGTCCACCAGCGACCTGATGTGTAAAAGTTGTTCTCTATCATATTGGATGATAGGGCTCGCTTGGGCGGTTTGCATGTTGCAAAAAAAGTTAAAAACAACCAACAAAGTAAAACAATAAAAACACTAAGATGTGGAGTTGGTGAGGAGCTCGAGACACGGCAGCCATCCTCGGCGCCATCTTGCTTACAAAAATGACTGACTTTTATTCAGTCTGTGTTCATGGAATAGAGTCCAGATCTGACATTTAACATAGGGAAACTCTGCTCTGATTCACTCTTGGGGTGTACCTTTCTTCAACAATCCCATGGAATTCTGATAATAATATCTGATGCTGCTCAAATGCAATGTCCGACTGGGAATTTAATATTCAGCATCTCATACGCCGTGTGCTATTCCTGTATGAATGCATAATGACGGGGGTGCTTGCCACTTATTAATCACCTCATTGAGATTCAGGATGAGACTGTTTGGTCGATGAACAGCACATTAAATGGTTTCCCGTGAGGCCCAGGAGTACCAGCGGCCCTGGGAAACACTCTTTTCCACTAAAATATGCAAAGTTGGCCTTTATGTTTGTCCACATTTTTACATCAACCTGTATTTATGAAGCATCACTGGCCAGTATTTTCATATTGAAGTAATGTTTGAACATCTTGTCTTCTGTTCCTCAGGTCAATGGAACAGAAATTGAAGACGAGTTTGAGGAAATCACTCTAGAGCGGGTGAGTATCTTACAGTGGTCTCCTACAGGCTTTAAATTAAAATGCAAAGTTTTGATAGGGTATTTGAAAGATGTATGTTTTCACTCATTATGGGATTAGAAAGCATACATATTGTATAATAGCAGAGATACACAGACCTAAAATAGCTTTCTCGTAAACATCATTTCTAAGATCATGACGTCATTTTAACATGGCTTACAAGCCTGTGTCTGGTCCCCTCAAGTTGTCGCCTTGGTGAGCACAAGAACATTTTTGGATTCAGTGTTTGAAGCAGCAGGGCCCTGCAGGGACACTCAGAGGTTTTCATAATCACGAGCAGTTGCTTTTCCAAGTTGAAAACTTTTTTTGAGGGGGGATTTTATCTGTATAGCCAACAAACTGCAGCCCCTACTCTTAAAGACCAGGAGTGATCCTGCTGCCAAATAAATATAATATGTTATAGTGAGAGCCAGGTTAACAAAATGTGGTAATGATAATCTGAACACTTTGTAATCATACTGAGAGCAGACATAAGAAATGTTACTGATTTCCAACAGAAATAAAAGTCAACACTTAGAAAAGGAAGGTCTATAAAGTTTAAACCTTGAAAGCAATGAAGATGCTTGCAAGGTTTTCACACAGTGCCGTCATTATAAACTAGAAACAAAATGCATCAAAGTGTTCGTGTTGAGGGAGAAAATGAACACACAAAATATCAATAATGACTTTTCTGTTGATATCTAGAATATATTTATTTTTCAACAGCCAGAAAGTAAACAGCTAAGTAAGTAAGCTTTTGATTTTTATATATATTATATATTACTGTCACATATTGTGTAATTGGCTCAAAGGAAACAGCGGTGACATGAAGCTTGGGAACCACTGCTTTATAAAAACTAATGCAAACCGTGTCCATGTTCCTGTAGTGGCATTAACACAGCAGCAGGAGTCATGTGTTGGCATTCAGGCGCTCTGCCTATGGAACAGCTGTGTCTGCGGTCTCTGTGTTCACTGAATGCTCTCCATGGGTGCAGGGTAACTCTGGGTTGGGCTTCAGCATTGCCGGTGGGACAGACAACCCCCACATCGGCGACGACCCCGGCATTTTCATCACTAAGATCATCCCAGGAGGAGCTGCAGCAGAGGATGGACGCCTCAGGTCAGTCACCTTCTACAAAGGTTTTTAATAAGGGATTCCCAGAGAAATGTCCGCAGCCGAACAGGAAAAGAAAGCACTGGAGAAACGTGGGAAATAGACATCTCTTTAGCAGGAGGACTTAGAGCTCTGTGGACTGGATATATCACTGCTGGATCCTCTATAAATATATCTGAGATGTCAGACAGCAGGATCTGTTTTGGTTGTTGTCCCGGGCCTTTTGAAGTGTAGTAGGGAGTCACACTTCAGGCCTGAAGAAACTCCTCTTTATTCATCTTGTTGATTCCTTTTGTTCATATGAATCCTTCGCACTCATTAATATGGAGTCAGATTGAAATTTGAAGAAATAGGAAGGGCTATACAATCAATCAACTGTTGTGATAAATCAATATTTAACTTTATTGACCTCATTGGAGTTTAGAAAGTGCAGTGGGCAGTAAATGCTCCGTGCTGCTGTTTAGGCTGATGGTGTCTGGCAAAACCCAAATTAACATTTGCTGCACTGAACATTGTCTGGGCCAAAGTAATCCACACCAACATTTGTGAATGGAGGCATGTCTGGGTTATGGTTTGGTCCTGTATGCAGACAAAGACGGTGCTGTTAAGATCTTCAAATGACGCTCAATGAACTTCATAAGGTCGCTGAATTTGACCTTGCTGTGCTGCCTTTCCTGTAGCATGCAGACATCTGATCGCCACCTCTCTCTTAGCTTGTATGGCAACTTTGTTATCAGGGATTAAAGTTTTGAAGAAAGATGCAGTTCCTCCATGTAGGTGATTTCCTCCATTGCATTACAGCATCCTCTTAAGTATAATGCAAAGGCCTGTAAAGCCTTACGGTCCTCAGGTTTGATTTGAGACCATGACAGGGCCTTTTTAATATATGCATTTGCAATTTTAAACTCATTGCCATAATGTTCTTGAAGAAGTTCTTTAGCCTTTACATATCACCTTTCTGGATCCATGTATAGGCAGGTCCTGACCAGTTCACGACACTGCCCCCTGGTGTACTGTTCCAAATAGTACAGCCGGTCTTTGCCACAGACAGTTTTAGCTTCAATGGCATGCTCAAAAGCCCTTAGAAAGGATCTATATTCAACTGGATCTCCTTCAAAGACCTTTATGTCCTTTTGGGATAACAAGGAATGGTGTTGTTGCAGAACTAAAGAGGCAGTAATATCATTTTGTCTTTGTAATATGTCTGTACAGAGTTGTGTCTCTTATGGAGTTTTGTTGGGTATGGCCATCATCTGATTGTGTTTGTTTCAAAGAGGGGTTTTGTGATGCTTTTGACTCTTTGTGCCGGATGGCCCAGTGAGTATCCATACTGAGGTCCTTCCTTTGGTTGCACACTTTGCATATCCACTATTTTATCCTCTGTGTAATCCTCTTCCTTTGCAGAGATTGCATCCTTTTTTTCATTTGTCCGTAATAGGCGTTCATTCCATCAGTTGTTGTTTGTTTGGCTTGAGATTCCAGAATGTTGAGGACAGAGATTTTAGCAGCAGTTGCTTCTAACTGGGATGCAGCTCCAAAGCTTCCTTTCTTTTCCTTAGTTGCTCCCTTTGCCTATTTAGCTCCTCCTCCTCCAAAGCATGCCTGGTCTCCGATGCATTTATTTTTGCCTTTAGCGCAACTTTCTCTGCTTCTGCACATATGCAAGAGGATGAGGATGATGAAACACTTGATGAATGTTCCCTTCCTTTTAGACCTTTTGGAGACCTCAGAAGCACTTTCCCAGTGACAATCAAAAACAAAAATAATAAATTATTCAATGCTAGTCAAGTTGGATTGAAACCAAGCTTCACTCTCACGTTTGTCTTCTTCCTCGTTTAAAAGTAGATGATAGGACAAGTGTGACTCTTTAAAACTTTCTGCCAAAGCATTTTATTTTACCATGTTCTCCTGAACTTCCTATGCACTCATGTAGTCCTCCGTTAATTCCTTAATAATGTTCCTTCTGCGTGTAAGATGACGAAATCTGGCTTGTTTCGATAAACGCATTTTTGAAGCATGATCCTCGTCCATTTGGGTTTCAATTGAACTCATATTCGCCACAGCTGCTCCAATCAGTTCATTATCATCCATTTTGCTGATTATTTTTCACTTTTGTATCAGTATCAATGAATCAGCATACTTTAGAAATTTCGTTTCAAATGTCTCAATCCTTCTGCGAGGTGTGTCTGCTTGCGCCATTCATTAATTCCATTATACAGCAGGCATTCAAAATAAATAACTCCGTTCCAATGTCCATTAAAGTCACTGCAATAATGCTCCTTAGGATGTATCACTTCCTTAACGAAATAAATCACATCCGTCCAGTTTGTTGCACTAGTTGGAGCATGTTGATATTTTGAAACTTTTACCGTTGTGGTGTTTTCCTGGTTTGCGCAGTCTCCATTGTTCCTTTGTTTGGATGCCGGTGGTCCTTCACTCACTTTTCCTCCAGTTTTCAGCCCAAAAGCGAGTTTTTAGACTAATGTACTGACTGCGATATCAATTTGTTTGTTTCTTTGTTTGTGAATAACTCCTGGGCTGACGGATGAATTGACGCTTGATGTTGAGAAGAAATAAAAAAGAGAATGTCCAGATGAGATTGAAAAATGAAATATTTTTGTTTATTCCAATGCAACAAAAAAAAAGGTAAATAAGGAACCAAGCTACTGTGTCCCAACAAGCAAGGTCTAAAAACGGTATGCTTTGGTCAGGCACACAGTTAGGCAGCAGCACCTCTCCTTTCATGCTGCGAGCCCGACCTGCAGGAGTAACACACGCAATTTAAATAAATAATAAACACCACACTGTGTCATGTTTTTAATCTAATGATAAATTAATTTAAACTAAGGAAATGGCTCCTACATACAGCATCGCTGAGCAAAGAACACATTCCACCTGATCCTTCGCTGCAGCAAGGAGGCAGGGGCTTCTTCGCTCCCCTGGAATTTAAGTCTTTTTCATAAACATAAGCTCTCGGGGTTGGTATCAACCGGCAGAGCCATAGCTTGAAAGACTACAGTTTGGCCCCACAGAATATTAGCTGGACCTTTTTCTGGAGCGGTGCACAGTGTGTGTCAGAAGATGAAGGAGAGTGCCGGACGTCCTTTAAGGGTCTGAGAGCAGGACAAAATGAATGAAAGTATGTAATGGATTATGGACACACACACACACACACACACACACACACACACACACACACACACACACACACACACACACACACACACACACACACACACACACACAGTTGTTAGAAGCAGTGATGAATAATACTGTTTTGCTTTCAGGACAGCTTCTGCTCTTTTTTCCAGCTGCCACTACAGCATTACAGCTGATGAGAGGAGTGTATAGGAGAGTAGAGGAGTGTATAGGAGAGTAGAGGAGTGTATAGGAGCATAAAGGAGTGTATAGGAGCATAAAGGAGTCTATAGGAACATAAAGGAGTGTATAGGGGTGTGGAGGAGTATAATGCATGCACAGCCTCAAACTCCTGCTAAAAGCCGAAGGAGCAAGCCAGGCATGATTCACACTTAAATAATGACATCACTATGGAACACTCCACACTTTTATTGGCTACTGCTCCAACATTTTGTAATAGGCTAAGGGCCGGGACATCTCTAAGCGGCTGAACAATCACAACAGAGCCGGCCAGCGAACCAATCATAGCTGACTGGGCTCTGGTTTTAGACAGAGGGTGAAAAGAGGTGCTGCAGCACAGGCAGTGTGAGAAAAATAAAGAGCTTTCTGAACATTAAAGCATGGAGACATGTCCCAGGAGAGACATTAAATAGAATTATGAGACCTGAAAATTAGCAGTTAAGGGCCCCTTTAAAAAAGTGAAGATGCACATAATGGAACTTCATGCTGTGTGCATGCATTGAACAAAAAACATAAACATCTAAATGTGAAAAAAACTAAATATCAATAAATAACTATAGCAAGCATTAGCAACATAGATAACCATTGTATGTCCTTAATGTAGATGGAGGAAGAAACCTTCTTATTCTATTCTAATCTAATCTTATCAAACTGGTCAACACTGATTATTTTTAATTGCGATAGAACAGCAATACAAAACAGTCACCATCGTGTTTTCTATATAAGAGAACATTGTTTGGCTCTCTAAAGAAGCCTAGGTAATCTGCTCCTGCAATGGATACCGTGCATCCGCCTCACAGTTTTTTAAGAAGGAAACCGTGTGAGGTTTGACCTGCTCTCATTATAAAGTATTACCAATAACAATGGTAATTTCTCCACACTGCTTCTCATACAGAGTAAATGACTGCATCCTGCGGGTGAACGATGCAGACGTGTCTGAAGTGTGTCACAGTAAGGCGGTTGAGGCTCTGAAAGTTGCAGGCTCTATCGTCCGGCTGTATGTGCGGCGCCGCAGGCCGATGCTCGAGACCATCATCGAGATCAAACTCATCAAAGGACCCAAAGGTGGGCTCAGGCACACATACACACACACACACACACACACACACACACACACACACACACACACACACACACACACACAGTCCAACATAAATTCAATCACACACACATTTATTGTAACAGTTGAACCTTTCTGTAGCCACTGTTCCTTCAGCATAGTTAGTTTTTACAATGACTTTCAAATGTGATTATTTAGACAAACTCCTGGTTAAAAAGAACTTTCAATGTATAAGTGTTGACATGTATCATGACACCTGTGCGTTATACTCAACATACAACTGTCATCCACACAACCCTGAAACTAATCACTTACTTTCACACACACAGGGCTGGGCTTCAGTATTGCAGGTGGCGTTGGAAACCAGCACATCCCAGGTGACAACAGCATTTACACCACCAAGATCATTGATGGCGGTGCAGCTCAGAAGGACTGCAGACTACAAGTAGGGGACAGGCTGTTAATGGTGAGTACATGATTAAGTTTAAAAGCTTGCATAAGTATATTTAATCAAATAAATGTTTGGTATATTTTCAGAGATATCTCACATTAAAACAATACAGTATTTCTTCACTGACCCTCAGTGGAACCCTTTAACTATTTGATGTCCGAATAGTCAACAACACACTAAAGTAACGGCCCTTGAGTTGTTTCAAGGTTTCAAGGTTTTATTGGTCATATGCACAGCAGATACAACGTATATGTTGGCAATGAAAATCTTATATCCCATGCTCCTCCAACAACTCAACATACATGGTGCAAATAAGATAAATAAAACAGTGCAAAAAGAGAGAAGAATATTTACAATAACAACAATAAAGATTTAAGGATGTGAAATATATACATATGTGAATACATTGAAAGTATTTAAATACTTTACACTGTTGAATGAGGAGGTATGGACAGATGCATATATTACGTATAACAGATGTATATGGCAGATATGTATAATATATAGATATGTGTACTATAAACAGATATGTATGGCAGATGTGTATATATATATATATGTGTGTACTATAAACATATGTGAGTAGACATTCACAGAGCTCAGGAGTTCAGCAGTCTTATAGCCTGTGGTATAAAACTGTCCCTGAGTCTGGCGGTCTTGGTCCGGATGCTGCGGTACCGTCTGCCAGACGGCAGCAGCACATCCCGATGTTGATCGGGATTATGTGTTATTGAGTCTAAGACACACCTTGCTCTGCCACTATTGTGTGTGAAGGATGACTGATGTATAAACGCACTCTTAACTCACAATATTACATCACAAATGATTTGGTGCTAATATGGTAAACTAGGTATCTGAATTTAAACTCAAGGATTCGAAAGGATCAACGCTAATTCATTGTAATTCTGTAACCCGGGGCTGCACAGTGAAGAGCAGTTTATTTCCTTTAGCTGTAAAGAAATATAAAGAAACATAACAATGGGCAGATAATATCACCTGCATTCTCAAAGGAACTAAAGTTATCAAATAAATATAGTGGAATTAAAACAGAAAATATGTGCCTTTGAGTTGTAGAGGAGTAAAGTATGAAGGAAAATGTAAAGATTTCATGAAAGTACAAGTACCTCACAACTGTAAGTGCAGTACTTCAGTCCACCACTATGACATCACTGTCCCTGCTGTAGAGATTTTTAGATAATCAGAATCAGAATCAGAAATACTTTATTTTGAGAGGGACTTCCGGTATGAAGAGTGAGGAGTAGACGTGTTTTCCTCCCGCTCCCTCGTTTCCAACTTTTTGGTATGTAAAAACCCCGGTATTCACTTGAAACTTTGCAAATCGATATAAAATAGCTGAGCAACTTGATACATTAAGAAGACATGGCATCTAAAGCTACAAAGCGTTCCAAGAAAGACTCTGTGCCTAAGGAAGACGTCGCTGTGGGCGACGTCAGCATGGCGCCGTTAACAAGTTTGTTGGAGAGCCATAAAGTGTCTCTTTCGGCAGAGTTTAAAACCGCTATCACCGCACTTGAGTCTAAAGTTGACCTGGTACATGCGAACGTGTCCGAGCTTGGGCAACGCATTACATCTCTGGAGTTGAATGCAGACTCAGTTGACGGGCGCCTGTCGACTCTTGAAGCTACATGCACAGAGCTGGCCGCTAGAACTTCAGACCTCGAAGCCCGGAGCCGCCGCAACAATATTCACATCATTGGTCTCCCGGAGTTGATTGAAGGCCCACAGCCAACCGCATTCTTCTCCAACCTATTACCCCAGCTTCTGGGGGACCAAATCCTGCCTACCTCTCCTGAACTGGTCCGGGCCCACAGGTTGTTAGCCGCGAAGCCAAAGCCTGCGGAAAGGCCGAGGCCTGTCATCATCCCTTTCTCGAACTTCCAGACCAAGAAAAAGGTCATCCGCGAGGCCCGGAAGATGAGAGCGGAACTGCGGTACGAGGGGAAACATATTGCCTTTTATGAAGATTATATCCCCGAGGTGGTAGCGCAGCGAGCTCTGTACCGAGAGGTGATGGCGCAGCTGTATAAGCTCGGACTCAGACCCGCTCTCCAATACCCAGCCAAGCTGATGATTACGACGGAGAATGGAGACAAAGTTCGGCTGTCATCTGTCGAGGAAGCTAAGGAATATCTTGCCGCTAAACAGAAGTAACATACTCTGCTATAGAACACAGTAATTATAGTTGGCCCATCTGCTAGCTTGCCACGTTTCTGGGTGGTTTAGCTGAGCTGCTCGTTAGCATAGCCTGGACTGCACTATAGCTACGCCGAACTATACATCGTATGTGTACATGTGTGTTACTTTACGAAGGACTCCCTGTAAGCTAATTTTTATGTAGCCGGGTCACTATTTCTAAAAAAATATTTTTTATATACAGGTTGTAGTTTTCTGCTGGGGTTTTTATGGGGTATTTATCTACTGTTTCGAAGTAGAGGGAACGGAGGTTAAGTAAGGGAAGGTTAGGAGTGGCTCATGTCAGGGAGGTTTGTATCCAGGAGATACACATGTTTGATGCCCCCAATGGGACTGGATTTTGTTGTTTGTGGTTGAGTGTGTGTGTGTGTGTGTGTGTGTGTGTGTGTGTGTGTGTGTGTGTTTGTTTGTCCCCCCCCTTTTCCTGTTTTCTTTCTCCCCCTCCCCTTTTATTTTAGTCTCTGCTCAGGTAAAGGCAAAACTTGAAAGACTAGGTCAATGAGTGGTAGAAATATCCGGTTTATTTCTTGGAATGTTAAAGGGATGAACAATATCTCTAAAGCCAACAAGGTAATCTCACATTTGCACACCTTAGAGGGGACATCTGCTTTTTACAGGAGACACAACTCCGTACGGCGGAAATGTCTCGCATCAAGAGGCCATGGATGGGTCACCTGTTTCATTCGAGGTTTTCCGAGAGGGCTAGAGGGGCTGCTATTATTATACACATGGGATATTGCCTTTGAACTAAACACTACTATATCTGATCCAAACGGACGATACGTTATAGTATCTGGCAAACTACAAAATACTCCTGTGGTCCTGGCTTCACTATATGCACCGACTTGGGATGATGACAAATTTATATCCAAATTCTTTACTTCTATACCTAATCTCAATATCTATAATTGGAGGTAACTTTAACCTGGTCCAGGATATAGAACTTGATAGGTCATCCGCCAAGCAGTCAACTCTATATAAAACAGGGGTGCCCAAATACTTCCAGATGGAGGGTCAAAATTGAACGTGAGGGGAGGGCCGAGGGCCAAAATGATAATTTTGCAGTACATTAAGTGTGCGGTAAATATATGAGTGCAGTACATTACGTGTGTAAGTTAAGCATACGTGTGCAAAATAAACACTATATCACAAAGTCATTTTGAAAAATGAATTGCACTGTTTATTGTGTTTCACATTTAGGTCAATAACATTTCATAACATCGATCTGGCTTCTTAATTAAAAAATAACTGAAGCGCTATGAAATATTTGTGGACAGGTGTGGAACATTACCAGTCCTTGGGCCTACCATACTCCCAGGTGACACAATGGGGGCCTAGGGCAGGCCTACATATTCTGCCTGTAGTAGTCCAATCAGTGGGAAACATGAAGCCTGTTCTTGGTTTTTAAAAGCCTCTCAATATCAGGCTCAAGCTGACTAACTGACAAAGTGAGAATGTCATGTAGCTGAGAGTCAGATAAAGCATTCCTCAGTTTGGACTTGTTAAGATTCATAAGGCTGAAAGCCTGCTCACAGACATAAGTACTTCCAAAGAGGGATAACATAACCTGGGCATGTTTGCAGATCTTGCCATATCTGTGTGCGGGAATAGACCTGTAAAAATCTTGTAAGGAAAGCTCTCTGAACCTGCTATGGAGGTCTGAATCAGACTGAAGTTCCAAAAGTTCCATTTGAAGCTCCTCACTGACTGCATCCACATTCACAGAAAAAGGTTGAGCAAACAGCTCAAATGCTGTTGTATTTCCACGAAAATCTTCAAAGCGATGGTCGAACTCCACCTCAAGATTGTTGAGAATGTCGAGGTATTTTGGTGTGTCTTCCTCCATCAACCCAACTTCTCTGAGGCTGGGGAAATGTGCCAAATTTCCTGAAAATACAGACACAAAGACAAAAGCAGCAATGTAAGATGCAAGGTTGTTCATGAAATGAAATGAAATACCAATCATCAATCAAATGGTGGGCAGGGGATATATTTTGTTTTGTTTATGGCTGCAGTAGACTATGAAAAGCAATACAACTACTGTTTTGGATTTAATGCCTGGTTTAGTGGTTTTAAAAAGAACATCTATTTTCCACCAACACAAAGTATGCATGCATCACACAAATATAATAGCATGGTTGTGACAACAAGCGTAATACATCGTTTTATGTTCAATAAAATATTAAAGTTAGATCTCACCTTTTGAGAGATGTCTGCTAAGCTACTGGAGCTTTTGCTTGAAGGCTCTGACATGGTGATACATCTGCGTGATCATCTGGTCTCTCCCTTGGAGCTGAAGATTGAGGATATTCAGCAGCTCTGTGATGTCCACAAGAAAAGCCAGGTCTGCAAGCCAGTGACTGTCCGTGGGCACTTGGATGTTGTTCGTCTTCGTGGCTTGAAACTCTCTTATTTCCTCGCGCAGATCAAAGAAACGCCGCAAAACTTTCCCACGGCTCAACCACCGCACCTCCTGATGGTACAATACATCATCATACTGGGCATCCATCTCATCAAGCAGAGCTTTGAATTGACGGTGTGAGAGGGCCTTTGAGCGAATATTGTTGACAATGGCGACGACATCCTGCATTACGTTTTTCAAGCCCATGTTTTTAGCGCACAGTTGCTCCTGATGCAAAATACAATGGTACTTTAAAATCGAGCCACCAAACTCGGAGACCTTGTCCGACACAAGTGCAGTTAGCCCTGCTCGCTTACCGACCATGGCGGGGGCTCCATCAGTCGTGATGCCAGATAGGGTTTCCCACTTCAAACCGTTCTTGTCCAGAACTCGCTCCACTGCCATAAAAATATCCACACCTTTTGTTGTCCCTTTCAAGGCCCGCTAGTTCTTGACACACTTCAAAGTCCTCATTGACGCCTCGCAAAAACACCAGCAACTGTGCTGAGTCGGACACGTCGGTGCTTTCATCGCACGCAAAGGAGAAGGCAGAAAAGTGACTTGCTCTTTGGGCTATCTGACCTCGAACGTCTTGGTGACGGCGGGTGACAGTGTTCCGTGACAGGCTAATTTGAGAAAATACACGCATCTGATTTGGACACGCATCTTGGGCAGCAATTGTCAAACACTCCTTGACGAAATCACCCGCTGCAAAAGCTCTCCCACTTCTCACGATTGCATTGCTAATGCGATAACTAGCCCTCGACGGCTGAAGTAGAGTTCGCTGCTGGGTGGTTAGCTTTGTTAGCAAGTCTGCTAACTTGACCTTGCGATGTTCTCCAGTGTACTTTGCGAACTCAGCCGCATGCTTAGTTAGATAGTGACGGAGAATGTTGTATTCCTTTGAAACAGCGACCCTCTGCTTACATACCAGACACACTGCATTGGAATCTACCTCGGTAAAAAAATAGTCCTGTTCCCAAGTTTTTTAAAATTTTCGTTTGTCTGTGTGCCACAGCCTACTACGCTCCATCCTTGAATCCTCTCACTCACTGGTCTTGGGCGTTATCGGATAGCTAGGAGCTGACTGGAGCTCAACAGCGCCATCCTATGGCATTATTTGGTAGTGCGCCAATAAATAATTTTCAACGAGAGCTTCTGATCGTTTATGGTGGGACAGTGCGGGAAGGCACGGGCCAAATACAATCGGCCCCAATTTGGGCAGCCATGATCTAAATCGACTAAAGTCCTAAAATTTCACGCCGACCAGCTGGGCTTGAGGGACCCGTGGAGGACTAAGTTTCCCACCAGTAAAGTTTTTCTTTCTTTTCACATGTCCACCACACTTACTCACGGATAGACTTCTTTTTACTTGACAATAAACTATTACATAACGCTCTTTCCTGTTCGTATCATAGCATAGTTATCTCCGACCATGCACCCACTTCTGTGGTAATCAAATTTCCCCATGGTAGACCACCCTCTAAATTCTGGAGATTTAGCCCTCATTTGTTGTCCGAACCCAAATTTAAGGCTTTCCTTGCAACACAAATCACATTTTTCTTTGAGATAAACGATGCTCCAAATATTGGCAGTGATATACTTTGGGAGTCCTTTAAGGCTTATCTTCGTGGTCAGATCATTTCTTTTGTCTCCCATTTCAGGAAATCAGAGCAATCCAAATTGACAGAAATTTAAGCTGATGTCCGCAATTTAGACATCCAATACTCGGTTAATCCCACCTCTATTTTGTATAAAAAACGGCTTCAGCTTCAATCTCAATATGAGCTGTTGTCAACTGGAAAGATGGAGAGGCAACTTCTGTAAACCAGGCAACAATTTTTTGAGCAGGGAGATAAGGCAGGCAAACTGCTTGCATATCAATCGCGAGTGGCAGGTGCCTCCAGGTTGATCCCAAGAGTGAAATCGCCAACAGGTGATATTACTACAGACCCTGCTGAAATCAGTAATATCTTTTTAAACTACTATTCTGAATTATACACCTCAGGGTGTTCTCCACAGGATTGGGACAGCCCTAACCCCTTGGACACTCTAGTTTATCCCCAAGTTGATGGGAGTGGTTCCTGTGATCTGGGATCTCCATTAACCATCTCTGAAGTTACAGAGGCTATCAAATCTTTACAGAGTGGTAAATCGCCTGGTCCTGATAGCTACACCACTGAGTTTTAAAAAACGTTTTGTTCTGTACTTGCCCCTATCCTGGTGAGAGTATTCAATAATGCCTTTCTGAAATGCCAGTTACCGCCTACTTTGTCGGAGGCCTCAATCACTTTGTTGTTGAAGAAGGATAAAGACCCACTCTTGTGTAGCAGCTATAGGCCGATATCCCTTTTAAACGTAGACTTTAAGATCATGTCTAAGGTTCAATCTAGCCGTCTCCAGAGGGTGATGCCAGGCCTGATCAATCCCGACCAGACAGGCTTTATCTCGGGACGACTGTCATTTTTTACTACCAGGAGGTTGTTTAACATTATTTATTCTCCCTCTACTAATTCCCCTGAAGTTGTTCTCTCTTTGGATGCGGAAAAGGCTTTCGACAGAGTAGAGTGGGGATATCTGTTTTATATACTTAACAAATTTGGTTTCAGCAAGGACTTTGTTTCATGGATTCAACTCCTCTATACATCTCCCGTAGCTTCAGTCAACGTCAACGGTGTTAGGTCAGGTTTGTTCTCACTCTCTCGCGGAAATAGACAGGGTTGCCCTCTATCTCCTTCATTATTTGCGCTCGCCGTCGAGCCTCTAGCTACAGTATATGGCTGCGTAGTGAAGAAGGATTTAGGGGCATCACCCGTTTCGGTTTTTCGCATAAGCTCTCTTTGTATGCAGATGACCTTTTACTGTATATTTCCAGCCCATCGTCCTCCCTTCCTATAATTCTAAGCATGTTAGAGCAATTTAAGAAGCTATCCGGCTACAAACTCAACCTCCAGAAAAGCCACCCTCGCTGAAAAACTTTCCCAGGCTCTTTTTCCTTTTAAGAAGGTCCCAGAGGGATTCAAATACCTGGGTATCCATATTACTAAATCGTTTACGGAGCTTTTTGCTAAGAACCTTAGCCCATTAGTAGATCGCCTTAAAGCAGACTTAGCTAGATGGTCCTCCTTGCCTCTCTCCTTAATGGGACGCGTCAATTTGATTCCTTCCAACACATTCCAATATTTGTAAATGAATCCTTTTTTTCAGCACTTGACCAGCAGATTAATTCTTTTTTATGGTGTAACAAGAGGGCACGTATTAGAAGAGTAGTTCTTCAACTCCCCAAGTCTAAAGGGGGCCTGGCTCTACCTAATCTCCACCAATATTATTGTAATATTAATAAGCTTCTTTTTGGAACATTAATTTGGCACAGGGAGAACGCCCTCGGTGGGCCCAGATGGAGGCATCCTCTTCGGGTCTCTCACTTTGGTTGGTGGCATGTTCTCAATTACCCTTCCCAATTAAAAAAGTTGCCCAGAACCCGATTGTAACTAGCACTTTAAGGATTTGGGGTCAGTTTAGGAGGCAGTGTGGCTTACATGCATCATCAGGTCTAGCCCCAGTCTATCGCAACCACCTTTTCCTCCCGTCATGCTAGGATCCAGTCTTCCTGACTTGGTCAAACAAAGGCCTGCGGTCTATTAATGATCTTTATGCTGGTGGTCTCTTCTCATCGTTTGCGGATTTAGCCAGCAGATTTGATCTTCCAAGTTCCCATTTGTTCCGATTTTTTCAGATCAGGCACTTTGGGGAAAAGCAATACCCACAATTTCCGGACAGACCCCCTGATTCGATGATGATTCTTTCCTATCACTATAGACCGATTCAAGGAGGCTCACCTCCATTATATATGATAAAATTTTTAAGATAAATCCTACTTACTTACATTCCCTTAGAGTTGTATGGGACCAGGACCTCAGGATTAACATGTCAGATGATCAGTGGGGAGATATATTAGACCTGGTACACACCTCTTCTATATGTGCAAGGCATAGTTTATTGCAGTGCAAGATTTTGCACAGAGTACATTTTACTAACGCAAAACTCGCTAGGATGTATCCTGACAGGTCTGATGCATGTAACAGATGTAAACAATCTCTGGCTGACTACATGCACATGTTTTGGTCGTGCCCTAAACTATCAGAGTTCTGGTCTGCAATATTTGGTTCACTGGGGATGGTCTTAGGTGAGACAGTGGACCCTAGCCCCCTCACTGCCCTTTTCGGAATTCCTTCGTCACCCAATGCACCCATTACCACACGACGAGTTATGGCATTCACCACTCTGCTTGCTAGGAGGCTTATTCTCCTTAAATGGATACATCCCTCTCCTCACACCCATAATAGATGGATACAAGAAATCTTGTATTGCGTTAGGCTTGAAAGGATTAGGTTCTCCCTTAGAGGCTCCCTGACGACGTTCCATAAAACCTGGCAGCCTTTTTTGGACCACATTGAAACCCTTACTGTTGAGGAAGAACCCAAAACTTAATTCTGAGTAGAGACGCCCCCCCCCCCCCTTTCTTTTCATTTAAAAAAAAATATTATAAAAAAGAAATCATCTTTTATTTAATTTTGCTGTTATTTCCTAGTCTCCCCCCCCCCCCCCCACCCCTTTGTATGTATGTGTGAATGAGATTGCAGGGTAATGGGGTTTTTGGTTGTTTTAATATTTCTATTAGAAAATCACAGTATTTGACATGTAATGTTTTGAAAATGTTTTGAAAATGAAACTAATAAAAAGATTTGTCAAAAAAAAAAGAAATACTTTATTTATCCCAAACTGGGAAATGTTTTGGTTGCAGCAGCGAAATACAAAAAGAAGAAGCATAACAAATTACAAATAATTAGAACTAAAAATAAAAATAAGAAATATACCAATGAGAGGCTATGGAGCAGTGAGTTGTCTGCCAGCCAGAGGGGAATTATTGTACAGAGTTATTGCAGTAGGCCGGAATGTTCTTCTGTATCTGTCCTTGTGACAGCAGAGCTGGAGCATTCTGTTGGAGAAGGAGCTCCGCTTTATGTCCAGCTGCAGGTGGAGAGGGTGGGTGGGGTTATCCATGATGGACAACAGTTTTTTCAGAGTCCTCCTCTCACCACAGCCTCAACATTTTTGATGCCGATGACAGAGCCAGCTTTCCAGCCAACTACTTTTTTAAGTCTGCTGGTGTTGCTGCTGGTGGTGGACGGCAGCAAAGAAGAGTGCACCACCAACAACAGAGTGCTAGAAGATCTCCAACATCTTGCTGCACACGTTGAAGGATCTCAGCTTCCTCAGGAAATAGAGTCGGCTCATCCCGTTCTTGTACAGCGTCAGTGTTGGCCCTCCAGTTCAGTCCATTGTCAAGGTGCACTCCCAGGTACTTGTAATCCTCCACCACAGCCACATCCTCTCCCAGAATGCACAGGGGCAGTGAGACGTCCTCTTCCTCCTGAAGTCAATGACCATCTCTTTGGTCTTGGCCACATTCAGAAGCAGATGGTTTCTTCCGGTCCCCTCCACAAAATCCTCCACCAGCGCGCTGTACTCCTCCTCCTGTCGATTCGTTATACACCCTACCACTGCAGAGTATCCGAAAATTTCTGCAGGTGGCATGACTCTGAGTTGTATTGAAAGTCAGTGGTGTATAAGGTGAAGAGGAAGGGAGACAGCACGGTCCCCTTTGGGGCTCCTGTACTTCCAACTACCACATGGAAGGGGGTTTGATGGCTCAGTACCAAGGAGGCACATTAGAGGTGAAGAGGTAGAGTTTACAGTGCTCAGCAGGGGGGATAGTGGGGGGGGGGGGGGTTGAAGCCAGGATGTGGTGGTGGTGAGGTGGGAAGTGGATGAGACAGCAGCAGGGGGCAGGGAGCTGAACATATTGAAGAAGGTGTTCAGCTTGTTAGCCCTCTCCAGGGAGCCCATCGTCAGCCTGTCTCTCCCCTTGAACCCTGTGATGGCCTTCATTCCAGTCCACACATCCTTGCTGTTGTTCTGCTGGAGCTTGGCCTCTAGCTTCTTCCTGTATGCATCCCTGCTCTTCCTCAGCTTGTCCCTCAGGTCATGCTAGATGCTCCTCAGCAGTGATTTGTCCCCAGACTTGAAAGCTTCCTTCTTCTTGTTTAAAAGCTGTTTCAGGTCACTTGTAATCCAGGGTTTATTGTTCAGGAAGCAGTGTACAGTTTTAGCTAGCAGTGTTGTTTGCTCACAGAAGTTGAGTGATGCATTCGGTCATGTTGTTGATGTCCTTTCCATGTGGCACACAAAACACATCCCAGTCCGTGGTCTCGAAGCAGCCCTGTAGAACCTCATTGGCCTCAGGGGTCCATTTCCTAACTGTCCTAGTGGATACAGGCTGCCTCTGTACAAGAGGGACATATTTTGGAGCAAGTAAGACGTGGTTGTGGTCTGATCTGCCCAGGGGGGAGGGCAGTGGCACAGTATGCATTCTTTGTATTAGCATATAAAAGGTCCAGAGTGTTGTTGCCTCTTTTAACATACTGAGTGAATGTTGGTAGAGTTTTGTCCAGTTTAGCATGATTAAAATCCCAGTGATGGTGATGAAAGCATTTGGGTGTAGTGTTTGGAGGTTAGCCACAGTGGAGTGGATGAGGTCACCAGCCACCTCAGCATCAGCTGATGGAGGAATGTAAACAGCAATAACAATGGCGTAGTGAAACTCTCTGGGCAGATAGTAAGGACGTAATCCAACAGCTAACAGTTCAATGTCCGGGCTACAGAAACGCTCCTTCACGGTAACATGTCCAGGATTGCACCATCGTTCATTTACATACAGAGCAATCCCTCCTCCTTTCTTCTTACCGCTCAGAGTAGCGTCCCTGTCTGCCCGAACGCTCGTAAAGCCGGGGAGAGCCGTGCTGTTTTCCGGGATATGCAAGTGCAGCCACGTCTCCATAAAACACATAAGGCTGCTCTCACGGTACTCCCACTGGGTCTTTGTCAACACACCGAGCTCGTCCATCTTATTTGCCAATGATCTCACGTTCCCCATTATGATTGCTGGCACGGAAGGCTTATATCTCCTCTTCTTCTTAGTCTTCTGCTTGGCTCCAGCTCTGCAGCCTTGCTGATGCCTCCGTAGCTCCTCCGGGATGTCATGCCAGTCTCCGTGCAGCAGCACGGGTCTGCACAGCATGATCAGCTGCTCGCGGGTGAAAACAATGCCATTGGTCCTTTGAGCGTGGCTCTCCGTTACAAACTGTGCCAAATGTAACAGAAAAATGACCAGAGAATGTTTGAAAAAGAACATGGCCATGGCTGTTCAAAGCGCGAATAAATCTGTGCAGAAAAAAAGCCAAATAAAAGAAGTAGAAAAAAAGACAATATATCAATAAAACACAGGGAGCTGCTGCAACAGCCTGCCACCTAGCACGGTCTATTTTATACAAACCCTGTTATGGAGAGCGATATGAAACTGATGTTGATCAATGAATCATGTCACACTCCGTGCATTAACCAACCAGTGTACACATCAGCTGATAGCCATGGTCCTTCAGCTTCCGTCTAATTGATCATGATGTGAGGAAATGAGCCCCTGGCACTTGGTTGGGACCTACTGGCTCAGCAGTGGAACAGCAGGCTCTCTCTGAGGAGCCAGCCCTCCTGCTTAAACAGAGCTTAAATGAATTACCTTCCTACTGTCGTGTTGCCACTTGAACACCATCTGTCATAATCCAGTCTTCTGGAGGCTGTGAGCCGGCCGCTCGGATCTCTGCAGCAGGAAGAAAACACTCTGCTGATTGTGCTGTATCTCTGTGTGGACAGGTGAACAACTACAGTCTGGAGGAAGTGTCTCATGAAGAAGCTGTGGCCATTTTGAAGAACACGTCGGACGTGGTCTACCTAAAGGTGGGAAAGCCCACCAATGTATACCTGTCAGATCCCTATGGGCCTCCTGATATCACACACTGTAAGTCCTCTCCTCTTGTATTTAAAATGATGAGTCATCAGCTAGCTAGTCCGTAGCTTTTAGGAAAGTGTTACATACTGAGACTTTCAAGCATCTCCCTACATCAGTTATATTTCAAAAATACACAAAACCTTAACATGTTAATGCCGCGTTCATTGATTTTCTGCACACACAGCCACTGACATACGTACATAACGGAAATGGACAAGCTAAAAAAGGCCAAACTGCTTGATTCAACTTCAACAAGTCAGTGACGCCGTGTAGTTACACTTATGAATTAACTTAGACATTGTACAGTTCTGCTTGCTTTTTATTTTTCAAATATATCTTTTGAATTTTCACATCAATTAAAAAACAGGTTAAGTGGTCGGAAATGAACCCCTGTATTTTAACTGTAAGTATAAACCTTAGAGAGCATTACAGATAATCATGAAGCAGGAATGATGTTGTGATCTGAGGGGATGTGTGTTGGGTCGGTTCAAGCAGCTGCTCTGGTTTTGTTTTCACAGCATTCTCTCCAGCCATGGAAAATCATATCTCCTCCCCCATCAACAGTGGCACTCTGGAGTACAAGTCTTGCCTCCCCCCCATCTCCCCTGGGAGTTATTCCCCCCTCCCTAAGCACTTGCTTGGAGAAGAGGATATAAACAGGTTGGATGGTTTTCCTTTCTTACGGTAATTACCTCCCTTTCCTACCAGACAACTACAGGTAGAAGATTTGTTTCCCCCCCCCCCCGTCCTGACTCATGTGTGTTTGTGTGGCAATTTATGGAAACTCCACAGGGAGTTTGGAAAACATGTGCATGTTGTGTTGGAATCACTTGTTTTTGATTTGGAAATGTAGCTGAGGTGCCGTTAATTCCCAATCAGGAAGGCATCATCTCACTCTGGCCACACCTGTAGTGAACGCTCCTCAGGAACAGCTTCTTATATGCTCCAGTCCCTATCCTGTGTCTGTGTCTGAATGTCTCTATGATTCCTTTCTAGACAATGTGTTATCAGTGGTATGTGACAAATGCCTAGAAACCATTGGAGCATCCAGCTTTAAAATAAAAACACAACAGAGCCATGGGATTAAAAATGTACAGTTGTTGGTGTTCCAATCTGTGGTTCATAAAAGGGTTTGTTAAAGCTCCTTATCAGAGGAAATGATCTAGTCATGGTAAATGTTGCCTTAGGTTCAGCAGTGGTTCCAGGTTGAACGTGACATGCTGAGGAATCTGTATCATTCAAGATGTCTCCACAGACCGAGGCACAGCCCAACATTAGCAGCTCCACCTCAGCTAACACTTAATCCACAATAAGCCACCACACGGCTCACCCCCAAGTGGGCCAAATTCCTATCAAGGCAGATCTTAAAAGAAATGCTTGTCTTGTATTCTACAGAAGACTGGCAAACTGAAGCACAACTAGGATATAGTTTATATCATAATGAAGAGGTAAATACATTGCTAGTTTGATGCTGCTCTGTGGGGTTAAGTCATTGTTGCGTGCTATGGCAAGAATTTTGTTGTGTTATCATACTCTAAAATAAAGAGCGGTGGAGGAATACTGCAGCAGAGTGATAACAAAAGCCCATTTCAGAGGATGACAGAAGGATCTTTATTGAGCTTTGTTGAGTGAGGGATTAGCCATCCATTCTCTTTGGAGCTAAGAGGTTTACTACTGCTCTTGGACAAGGTTCTTGAGATTACCTCGCTGACCTACAGTGAAGCACTCAGTGTTCTCCACATACACTAGAACACACATTGTGATAAAGCCAGATGGATCTTCACTCCCTGTAAAAAATGATAATTCATCTCCAGTATTTATCGCTAATGCCCAGAAAGGGAAGCGAGTCGAAATGTCTGGGTGATGAGTAAGAGCAGTGTGTGTGACCAAACCTCCATTGTACCTTCGGGTCTTCATAAGGTCGCTGCGTTCCGGTTGGATCTGAACTGACTGGCTGCTTCAGCTCAGCTTATTTCAGTATGAATGATTCAGCAGGAGAAACCAAGCCAACTGTCCAGACATCTCCGGCTCTGCCCCTCTCCACTCAGAGCAACTTTGAATAAGGAAAGCAGAATTATAGCTGGTATAACATATTTGTTTCTATGCCGTGACCGACTACTCTTCATTTACAACATTATTTACATTTCAGATGTTTGCGCTGTAACAGCATTCAGCTTGAACCCTGCAGTCTGTCTCTGCTTTGTCATGTCAGAAAAAAAACACTGTGCAAGCAAATGAAGTGACCTCATTTTAGTAGGTGTCCTAAGATGTCACACTCAATTCTCCTACGATAGCAGTGTGAAGTTGGTCAGTAATTTCATGGTAAACTTTTTGTAAATCATTTCTTGAGATGCTTAAATGATAAGAAGGACTGTAGAGGTTGACAACAGAGAGCTTGAGCTTGACATTTTCTTCTTCCGTCACAGCCATCTCGCTGTTTAAATGTGTGCTCCAATCTTTAAAACAGTTCCTAAATGTTGTGGCTTCAGCAGGGTATTATACGACGGAGAGCAGACAACAGAAATATACACTGAATTCAGGTGCATCATTTTGTTTGAAGTGATTTATTTGATTGTGATTTTGGTCATTATAAATAAATGACCTTTTAAAACTGAATGCTCCAGTTTACTATTGTGGGTGCTCATCAGGTCACAGCAGACGTGTACATACTGAGTGTTAACTGGCAATGCGTGTGTGCAGTGTGTCTGCAGCAGGTTATTACAGCCTCTCAGTGCAGCCGCGTCTCTAACTTAACCCCCAACACAGATGTGTGCTGATGTTGTTGTGGAAGAATCTCCGATTTTGTTTTTTCTAGGACGTCTCTTTTCTTTTTCTCCATTCTCCTTGTGCCGCATGCCCCTAAGCTGTCTTTCACCAGTGTCAATATATGAACAAAAATGAATGAACACTATGTGAATTTAAATAGCAAAAAAGTGTACTTTTTTATTTTATTAGAAATGCCTCACTAGATGACGGAGAGGGTCACAGGTTTGATTCCCAGCACTTCCAGTTAAGGTGAGATATTGATGCTGCTCACTAACAGTCTGCATGCCCTGCATGTTCCATTAGCATGCTGTTGGCCGCAAGGTATTGATGGAAAAGGGGCTCATCCTTTTAGAGGATGAGCCCGTTAGCATGCTAGTTTCAGCAGACACACACTGTAACGTCTTCACAATCTGCTGAGAATGTTAGTTTGTTCTGAATATTGTTCATTTAAATTCTAACCATATCTTACACTACTTTTAACCTTAATTAATGCTTATTTGTATATCCAAAATGTATTTCTTTAAAACCATAAGTCATTTAAGCTTTAATACCGATATGTGACAATACAAAACAATTGTATTAACCCTTTAATCCAATTCCATAATTGAATAGGTTCATAATTGCCATGAACTCTCAATACTAATAATTTGTTATTAATTGAAGTCATCTATCAAGCATATAATTCGAAAAATGTCCAGATTCCAAAATAAAGGATTTTCGTTGAAGACAAGGGCTGTGGAAAAATGAGTGGATAATAAAAATAAGTCATTCGTAATATAACAATACTGGTTATGCTATGGAAGGTGAGTTTTTTATGAATTATAAAGCATGTTCTCTCCGACCCAGTGCTTCACCAGGAAGAACCATTTAGTATTCACACACAAAGTATAGCACATATTCATAAGCCATATAATACTTTGATTCTAATTTCTTCCTGCGTTTCATCTGTGTGCCTCCATTATGTGTGTTTATCACAGAACCCCCCCCCCCCCCCCCCCCCCCCGCCAGCCCTGTCTCTGGACACTAACCTTTCTGCTCTTGTCTCTCACTCAACTGTAGGCCTCCTGAGCCAGTTTACAGCACTGTGAACAAACTATGTGAGAAAGCACCCTCCCCCCGACACTATTCCCCAGTGGAGTGCGAAAAAAGCCTCCTCCACTCCGCCCCCCTCCCATATCAGTTAAGCCTGTTCCCTGACTTGGACATCACCAGGTACTTCACACCTCCATAACTCCACCTCTCTGCACCCTGCCACCATATCTGCTGCCATGTTACCCCCCCCCCCCCCCCCCCCCCCCCCCCCCCCCCCGTGATCCGCTTGCAAACCCTTCCTCCATCTTCTCTCTCTGCAGGACATCCTCATAAACTACACAATGACAGTAATTTCTTAATAAAAAGTACTTATACCATAATGTATAAATACTCATTAACATGTAAAAGTGATTAAATACAAATATTTTATTTAACTTTAATAGTATTTATTTATATTATAGGATTATAATGATTAATGTAATAATGTGTTCATCAATCTCTAATTTTAATTAAGCTGCTCATTCTATATTTCCCACCAGGGATAAAAAAAAGTCTAATTTTGAATCTCAAATCAGAAAATCTACAGCATAGATTACATTGTTAATTAATGTAAGTGGAACAAAAAGTACAGTATTTAAGTATAAACTAACACAAATAGGAAATACCAGTAAAGTACAAGTACATCAAAATTAGACTAAGTACAGTACTTGGGTAAATATATTTGATTACTTTCAACAAAGTTTGGCTTCCACAATGTTTGGATGGAGAGCACTCTTCAGTTCCTTCCTCCGGCTCCTCCTCATCATCATATCTTCAGAGTAATACCCTGATACTGGATATATGGTATGTGTGTACACAACCATTAGGGGCTTTCCATTCGGGTGGTTCCGTTTCCTCACACCAAAGGAAATAGGGAGTGTGGACAGTGAGGATACAGCTAGCTGCTGCAGGATGCTCAACTGTATAAAGCTCTACTGCTGGAAACAAGAACCATTGCAAAAGCAGCTTTAACATTATTCAGGTGTATTGATTTCATAAAAATACTTGGATATGTGAATCATACAGTACACAAAACCAACATGTGCAATTTAGCTTTTTCAGCGTACATACGTTCTTTTATTTTTTGCCACCAGTGCAACACAAAGTTTCCAACACAGCTGCACAACCAATACTACAAATCACTTACCATCAGTGATGGGCAAGTTACTTCCAAAATGTAATACAGTACATATGACTTATTACTGTGTTTTTAAAGTAATAAGTTACATTACATTATTACTGTCTCTGAACTGTAATGCGTTACACTACTTTTGCGTTACTTTGAGTTACTTTCACCAAAATAACCTCTAAAGTATGGCTTTAAATGCTAAAATGTAGTTTATTGCAGCTCATTAATTAAAGCTATCTATCTATCTGGCGGTACATGCTGAACATTAGGAAAAGAGCTAGAAATTAAACTCATGCTCTGTTTAAGTGGGCTGAATAATATGTGATACCGGTAACATGACGTCTCTGTGTGTTATTAACAACATGTTAGTGGAGCCTCTGCACGGCCCTGTGACCTGCTGTATATGAACGAGTCTCTATGGCAGCGTTAGCTCACCTTGTCATTGGTGTGTTAACGGGGATTTGGCTGACAAGCTTTCTAAAAGCTGGCGATTCCACAGAGGACAGAGGCTGCAGATCTTCAACACTCTGCCACGAGTCTCTGAGCCTCTCGGGGTTTAAGCAGCAGACCCAGAGAAAGGTACCTTCTGTTGCTTTGGCATGCGCGCACTACTGTCATTCTCTTTTCTTTTCTCCGAGCCTGGAGCTCTCCATTGTGAGCCTGCAGCTCTGCATTGTGAATCTGTTTCTGCAGCCCTCTTAACCAATAGTAAACAGGCGTACTGAGTTATTCTACCCGCACAATTGTTTCTCTGGTGTCAGAATGTTTTGCGATGTTTGTGAATTCTTAGAAACAAAACACCACATCATTTCGGGTTAAAATGTGTTGTAACTTCGTTACTGAGAATTGTAACGGTTATTATATTACCCACATTTCAGAAGTAATGCGTTATATTACTGCGTTACAGCAAAAAGTAATACATTACTATAACTCCATTACTTTCGTAACGCGTTACACCCAACACTGGTTACAAGCAATTCATAGATGCTGTTCAACTTATAGGCCTAGTTGAATTTGATGCTCATTTCGATTTGAATGATGTATCAGTGTGGTCATGACACACCAGTACATCTCTAATGGTGCTGAGGCAGCAGTCCTAACACTGCAGCGATGTTTCATGTCAACTGCTTCCAATTGTTAACATCATAAGACAGATGAGATGCTGTGGAGTATTGCTATCTCATCAAAATGACGCTGTATCGAGAAAGGAAGGCCCTGTTGACCTATAGAAAATGCCTCCCTCCTTGCGGTTCTGTCCCGCGTCACTGATTTGTTGAGCTGAGATCCGAGCAAACATGTGAGTGAGAAAAGCGGAGGTGATGCCAAATGGAAAGCCCTTTAATGGAAATAGGAAATCATGGATTTGTCTGGTGATAAATGCACCACTACAAAGCTTGCATGCTTCCAAGTTGACGAGTAACCTTATTTTTTCTAGTTTCTCTCTTTGACTGATACTTTCAAATTGACCCTACCAGTGCCTAACCCTCACCACCCCCTCTCTGTGTTTATCCATACATACAATAATTCTGTATATTTTTAAATGCTTCAAAGTATTAGTTGTATCCAAATCATGTTTTGTCATTTGAGTTTCCATCTCATGGTAGCACCTGTTCCCCTCTGGAGTGAATGTGAATCCTCTGCAGCTCTGAAGAAGGGTCTGTTTGATACTGAACACACAGTGCTTCTCTATGGGTTAGCCAATCATCACTTTGCCACAGGGCCAAATAAACAACATATAACTGCAGGAAGACAACACTGCATTTTGAAAATTAATCAAATGAATCTCTCAAAAATTCAAAAATGCTAACTTTCCATTTGAGAAATTAATTTTTAGAACTTAAAATCAATGTACACGCTTTTATTAATGACACACTCACAAATGTTTCCTCATCTAAATGTGGAGCGTAGGGAAAGATTGTAAAGCCCCCTGAGGCGAAACTGTGAAATTGGGCCATATAAATAAAAGTAACCCCAAACTGAGACAGTGAGAGTCTCTCCTCTGCACAGTTATGTGTGCTGTAGTTTGTACATCTCAGGTTCTGCAGCTTGTGATGTGCATGTAGACACATGCAACCCTGAGCTCATGCCTCTGTGTCTTAAGCTGCTGGTACGACATGAGTTGAGTCTGTCTCATCATAGGGACACCACAGCTGTAATCGTTTGATTTGAATTATGAAACTTTTTGAATGCAAAAAATATACGAGTTACCAAAAAGCTTAGAGCTAAGTTTACCGTTTTACTTACAAAGAAACTGATTAAATCCAAGGCAGTATCTTCCTGGGCTTCAGAGATCAGGTGTCTCTATTGATCGGCTGCAGGGGTCATTCTGAACGATGAGAATGTTCAGGAACAAGATATTCATGTTTTTAACGTTGATGTTTAATCAAGCATTTACTGTAGGGGGTTGATTTAGTGTCTCACATAAAAGCCATGCAAGTATAATAACATGAGCGACGACAATCATGACAATATGATAATTATTATTATTATTATTATTATTATTATTATCAATAGCATACCTTATGGTTCACTGACAAAAATTGGGTGTCCACATATATTAAACACCCATCATGTTGGTTCTCATGCTCCTGTAGTTTGTTCCTTCACCAGCAGATAGCAGTATGCTTCTTACTTCCATCATGATATTGCCAGACTGCAAAATAACAAAATCAAAACAGCTGGTTTTCAGTGTTGTGTGGTCTGATAGATTACATGTTGTTTGAGTGCAAAAGTATACCTTCTGTCCTTCACTCCTACTGTGTTCATATGTTCACTGTCGGCACTTATTTAGTGGTACAAAATATATATGTTTTTTGTGTAGTCTGCCTTGTCACAAATCTTTTCAGAATTGAATCTGAGCCAGTACCCTAGAAAAATGCTTCTCCCTCCCTGTAGGGCACTGTTGTCCTTCCGTATATGTGGGTAAACATCCCATCTAAGTGTGTGTGCTAATGTGTCTGTGAGAGGAGCAGAGAGAGAGAGTGAGTGAGAGTGTGTGGGTAAGCATGTGATCGGGTTCCTCTCGCTTCAGACCTGAATCGGGGACAGTGATCTAAGTAGAGCACCTTCCCCCTGTGGAGCTACGACAGTCTCCAGCTCTGTCGCCTTAGCAGAGCAGCTCTGAGGTTTTTGTCATCGTGCTGTCGGTTGATGTCTGTCCGGCCTGAAGATGCTGAAACCTACCGACACCCCCGAGCTGATGTACTATCTCAATTGTCTGTACAGGGAACCCAGGAAGGTTGTGCTGCACAAAGGCTCCACAGGCCTGGGCTTCAACATTGTTGGCGGTGAAGACGGCGAGGGCATCTTCGTATCCTTCATCCTGGCCGGGGGGCCTGCTGACCTGAGCGGAGAGCTGAGGAGAGGGGACCAGATCTTATCGGTGAGTCACTTCAGCAGATTTTTTCTGATTTCATACCAGACACACACCCATGTTTAAAAAAAATCTAAATTGATATTTAATCCATCTGGTTTTGGAGTTTTGGCTCATGTGTTATAGAAATATAATGGCATATTGGTTAAAAATCCAAGCCATAGCCCGCAATTCAAGCTGCTTAAACACAGATGTTAACCAGCTGCTTGCTTGTAAATTATACACGTCTAAAGTGATTTCAAAAAGGCACAACCACATATCTAGCTGGAATCAAAAGTGTTCCTTCACATCAAGTACTGATCTACTTTTATAATAGTCCCTTTAAACTGTGTGTTTCCAGCATGTTTATAAAGAGTGTAATAGTCCTACTGGCCTAGATTCTTTTTCGAGGCCGAACACGCCTCCCTCTACCCTGCAGCCTTACTCTGATAATAAAGGTGTAGTGTGTTTGTAGTGGTTATGATATTTTAATGCTAAACTGGTTGAATCGTTCAGTTTGCTTTTCGGCTCCAGATCATGGTTTGTATTCCTCCCACTGAGAAACCCATCGTATGGATGTCCTTTCCTGCCATAACTCCACAAACAAACCAAACATGTTTTACAAATACCCTATGAGTCACCAATAAACACAGAGTGGTTTACAAATACAAAACACCAGCTACAAACTAATGCATTTTGATTTGCAAATAAAAAACGTTTCTATCAAACAAACACATGAAATTGTTCTAGTTAATCATGTTTCAGACACAAATACAGCATAGGCTTTACAAGTACAAAACATTTTTTTCCACGAGTACAAAAACAATCATCACAAGGTTGTGCTGAGGATTTTCTCAGAAATGTCCTGAGTGAGTCTCCGCAGCAGCAGGGGGCGCTACTGAGTCCATTTAAACGGTGGGGGGTTCAGCAGAGCCCTGCCAGTCTGATGACAGCAGATCTAACTAGCGATTAAATATCTCTCATTGTCTGGCCTTAAATAAATGAACCTATGCTTTAGAGGGAAAGCCTGATATCTTTAATAAAATATGGGGGAAATTCTTACAGGTTTTGGAAAGGAACTAGATACGACTTTGTCAATTAATACTGTATACTAGATATGATTGGATGTGATGCAGCTTCTTGTCTACAGTGCCGCTGCTAGCCATTTTGGTGCCCTAAGCATAATTCCTTCATGATGCCCTCCCCCCCCCCCCCCCCAATAAAAAAACATTATGAGTTGTGATGAGTGAGTGGGGAGGGGAGGGGGGAGGGGAGAGGGGGGCACCATCGGTACCTTTGAGTAGTATGCCTAAAAAGTGCCTCATATTTCTATAGTCTACTGAAATAATTTCGGCCTTATAATTATTATGACGATTTTTCATTAGGCTATTTTTGGTGGTGCCCCCTTGACACTTGGTGCCCTACGCACAGCGCGTAATGCGCGTTATGGGAGCGGCGGCACTGCTTGTCTACCATCTTTGAGACATAATGTTTAAGCCTTTTGACTATTTCACATGTCCATTTATATTATTTTTAACCATTCATTTTGTAAGAGAATTCTGTTTTCTCTGCTGACTGCGAGCACTCTGTATACTTTCATATTTTTGCAATTTAAGTATTTAGTTTTTTATTAAAACGGTTGCATTTATTAGTATTTCTACCATTTGCGGCGCGTGAGGCTCAGGTTTGGGAAGGCTAACCAACTTTATTTTAGCTGACGCTGCCCGGAGGACAACGTTATTATAAAGGCTATGCATACACAGACCACATTTATACGTGCTTTATAACTGAAATGCATGCTCGATGTCTAGCAACAATAACCAACGACACTCTATCAGTGGTTTTGTAATGAATAAATTAAATGCATACAAAAAGTGTTAAACTCTACAAGCAAAAACATCACAATCCAACAATATTGTAGCTGTGAAGTCACCACAGAAATAGTGGATTACAAAATACTGTGGAGCAGAAACACCTATACAGATGTCATTAGTTGAACAGTAGTATCATATTGTTGTATCCGGCTGTAGTGCTGAACAAAGCTATTGTTTATTGTTGCCATTGGCAACACGTGCATAATGAGACGTTTAGGGGAACATCGGTAAATTGTAGTGTCAATTGGATACATCCGACATGTCCTAATCAATCTTGTTTATTTTTCAGAGGGGTTTTACACAAACATGCCTACGCAGGCACTTGCATTAGCGGAGGCTGCATAGCAGCGCTAATGTCAAAGACACAAACGTTATTTTAAATTGACCAGGATACAGTGACAAAAATATTTGGGAAGGCTTAGCCTTAGATTTCTTCCCTGGGGGATTATGTGTTTGTGTAGTGTCTTTTGCTGAAAAAAAAAACGCCAACAGGTGAGTTTGTTGTTGTTTCTGGTGAAAAATGTCAACTAATCTCTGCAAGATAGTGTTTTATGAGTAGGATGATATGAAGCAGACTGCTGGAGCTAGCTTACACCAGTTATGTATATATACAACAACTATTAGTGGTATAGGTACATTCTTTGAATAAGTGAGAAATGAATTTAACTTCTGTTCACAGCTATCATACTGAAGAAATATGTTAGTTACTGTATGCTTTTAAATGCTATTTAAATGTATGCCATTAATAATTTATATCGAATTCTTAACTGTGAATGTGTTTCATTTTAATCTTTTAGGAAATAACATTACATAAAAGATTTTCCATAAAAAAGTTGAATCAGGAACAAAACTCTGTTATTAAATCAGTATTTGTCTTATATGACAATTATTGTTAAATCTGAAAGGTCCTTCCCAGCTTTGGAATTATATATATACAACCCACTCAGCCCACTCCCCCTTTGTGATGGACATAGGCGGCACCAGGGTTGTTCTTGGTTGGGGTACAGCCCAACCAAGAATTGTGTTAGCCCTACCGTTAGCCCTACCATAAAACCAACTAATATTCAATGAGTCAGGCCCACTTGAGGGAAATTAAACAACAGGAAGGGAGACCAAGTTGATATACATTTCAAATAAATCATTTATTAATTAAAATACAAGTCAGTAGATGTTTGCCTGCTGCGAACACGACTCGTCTTGCTTGGGGTGAAGTCATCCCGCTGTACTCTTACCATCCATTCGGCTCTCACTGACACATCCACTGGAAAGCTATGGAAGCTTATAGTACTATTGTACCTCGACGAATTCGTATAAAGTGGTACACAACAATGGATTGCGGTCTTTTTCACGCGTTGATACGCCAACCGCCCCTCTTTCACCCGAAATCCACTCATATTTAAACTTTGTCAATCAAATTATTAGCAGCTACTCTAAACTAGCGTCTCCAATCTCCACAACAACACAACCTACCAGAAGTAGTCGAGCGTACACTCAACACACTGAAGTTAACCAGAATTTCTACTGTGCTCGTAGCCTATTAAGCTCAGGTCAAACTTTATCATGGATACATTTGTTTTTAAACGTCGTCGGACGGAACAACAGATGGCGGTGGCGGGCGTGTTGGATAAGGACACACTTTTGAGACCTGCAAGGGAAGACGACCACTCCAGTCATTCAAAAATCGTACAAGAAAACAGAGTACATGAGGCCTGTGGTTTTTTTCCTACGTTATACTGCATGCCAAGACATCGCTCAGCAAGGTCACCGAGAGGATCAGGGGTCAGAAAATAAGGGCAACGTTGTGGAGCTGCTGAATATAATTGGTGAGTTTGACAAGACAGTAGCCAAGAAACTGAAGGATAATCCCAGAAATGCCAAATACGCACATAAAGACATTGAAAACGAGATTTTTGAAATTATGGCTGACATGGTCAGAAATGAAATAAGTGCAGAAACCCGAGAAGCAGAACATTTCGCCCTCATGGTTGACGAAAGCAAAGATATCCGCAAAAGTGAACAGATTTCCATTGTTGTGCGGTATTTAAAAGGAGACGAGGTGCAATTCCTGCACTTCACGAATGAGAAGCTTACAACAGACTATCACAGTGCAATATTGACAAAAACATGTGTGTCGGACAGTGTTATGATGGCGCTGCAGTTATGTCTGGCTCCAAAAGTGGCGTTCAGCAGAAATTCAAAAAGGATGTGCCACAAGCACTGTACATTCACTGTCATGTGCACAGGTTAAACCTCGTTTTGGTTCATGTGGTCCGCAACGTTGAAGCAGCAGCAGAGTTTTTTGAAACCGTACAAATGTTGTACAACTTTTTCTCCAACTGTGTTGCCCATGATATGTTCATCAAGAAACAGAGAGAGATTGAATCAGCGACACAGCCCGTTGAACTTAAGAGCCTCTCTGACACACGCTGGGCATGTCAATATGCGGCGTTGGTTGCAATCCGAAAATCACTGCGTGCAATGCGCGCGACACTGCTAGATATCATGTCTCAGCCTAATGCGCGGAGGAAAACTGAGGCCAGGGCTGTGAATGGACTTGTTGATGAACAGTTTGTCCTGCTTCTCACACTTTTCGAGGAGCTATTTCCGGGTCACAAAATTCATGTCTGACCAGCTCCAATCTCCCACTCTTGAGCTTTCGTCCACAATAGACTTAACAGAGTCAGTCATAGCGACATTGTCAGACAAACGTGCAGAAGAGTCGTGGGTTGTCATTCAGGACAGAGCAGCGGACCTGTGCACCAAAGCAGGTGTGAGCAAGGACGGGACATGCGAAAAGGGACAGATACAGCCTCCTCGAATTCTTCAGGAGTTTGTTGTTGAGGCCTCAGTTGAGCGCACACCTGTTACAACTCCAGATGCGCTGCGCACACATTGTTATTACCCAGTAATTGACAGACTTGTGGGTGAAATGAGAAGACATTTCTCAACAGAGGCCGGAGGTGTTTTAATGGGAGTCACAGCACTCAGCCCCAAACAGACAGACAACAAATGCCTGCAGCCCATGGCGCAGTTCTATGGAGTGACTGAGGAAAACCTGACAACAGAGCTACACCAAGTTCAGCGTCTGCTGGAAAGAAAGCACAGGGACATGTAGTGAATTACACTGTGGGATTTCTCGCTTTAATGCGACGTTACTGGGATGCGTTTATGGATTTATACAGACTCATCTGTATTTCACTGACCCTGCCCGTAACCTCTGCTTCGTGCGACCGCAGTTTCTCCTGCCTCCGTCGGATTAAGAACTATCTGTGGAACAGCAGCGGTGATACCCGAAACCGCAACTTGGTCGCTGTTGTCCATCAATAAACAAAGGACAAAGACTTTGGATGTTCAGCGCATCATCAACATCTTTGCCTCCAATCACAAAAAACGGCGGATTGTACTCATTTGAAAATCTCAACCTGGTGAGTTTTAATATTGTTTTTATTGTTTTTGAAAACATTGCTGACTTTGTTATTGCGTTTTGCGTGTTGCCTGTTTCATGCTCTTGTTTGCTGCGGTCTTGTTGCCTAATTAGCATACTTAATTTGTGGTAGACTATATATGGCTTTAGGATACGTAACTATTAACTTGTCTGTCTGTCTGTCTGTCTGTCTGTCTGTCTGTCTGTCTGTCTGTCTGTCTGTCTGTGCGTGCGTGCGTGCGTGCGTGTTTCTAGCTGTGGGAGGGTGTTGTTTTATTGAATATATATTCACATTGAAATGATGGCATTGATTTAGCCCCCACGCTGTATGGGTTAGCCCCACTGTAGTTGAACCACAAAACATACTCTGGCGCCGCCACTGGTGATGGACATTACTGTTGTGGGTCTCTACTGAGAATCAAGAACAATAAAAACATTTCAAACCCTTAAAAAAGATATTCATTGTTGGATGCTTATGATATCGCCACCCTTGTCAGTGATTGACTTGAACACTGAGAATGTTTTATTAACTTCAGACATCATATACAAATGTTAGCATACACCAACAAAATATTTATGTGTGCTGTGTGTGAAAATTAATATCTAATTTTCACACACAGCACAGCACCATTTACTAAATGAAACCATAACCCATCCTAAAAGCAGCCAGAAATGCAATATATTCATTGCATTTAGAATTAGAACACACGGGGCTCAACACAATTATGTAGAGTACAAGTCCACAGTCAAGGCAAAGTCAACTTTATTATTAATATCACTAAGTGTTGTACTAACAGGGAGACCGACATACCGTATTTAAAAATAAAAAGGCACAACAATAAATATATGTCCAATGGGAGCAGAGGAGAGAGGTGGGAGCGAGTTCAGCATCTTACAGGAAATGTCATTTGCATGTAATATTATTTCTAAGGATGGAATTAGAACACTGGAGTTTGTTATCCTTTAATTTTACTCAATTAATTATATTTCAGGTTGTGGGTAACAGCCAATCCATGGTAGCAGCACGGGAAGAGCTTGAATGCATGAATGATCTTTATTGTCATTGCTACTAAAAAAAACAAGTTTCCAGAACAACAAAATTGGAGCAATTGTAATGGCCTACTAAGGCCTATTAACATCAAATTTATATTGAAAGGTTCGGATTCCTGGCCACACCAACACAGTGAGAAGGACACCAATATATGTATAAAATGATTTATTTATAATTCGAAGTTAGTTTAAAACAGTCCATGTATAGATATTTAAATGAGATATGGTTAGAATGATGTTCAATTTATCTAAACTACTCAAATACAAAATGCAGTTCAGACAAGGGGTTCAACCATACTAAAAAGTCCAATCCGGTTAGACCGAACTCCACTCTGGTTCCCTTTTTGCCGGGAGAAAGTGTCTTTCATTGTTCAAGTCCGGTTAAGGGCCCTCGACACACAAATAAGAGGGAGACTCAGGGCACACCAACACAACTCCGATTACTCAAAACCAACAGCCGAGAGCAGGAGAAATAGCTACTTCCCTTAATCTGGAGTCTGCAAGCGTTGGATCGCAAGGGTCGAACGACAGTCTGGTCCAGTGGCGAAGAGGAACTGCGGGGGGTCCGTCCTTTGCGAGTAGCAGTTAAGGGATCCGGTCCGGTCCGATCTGCGGCGATCTGAGGCAGTAACTGTGAGGAGAAAATAAAAACACCCCGTCTAACAGGTAATCGGCGTGTTTATGGGGGAGTGGATTTGCCAACTGGCGAATGGGATCGCTGATTTTCACTGGTTTCTGGTGTGTCAATTTGCAGTGTCTGTGTCTTTGTTGTGACAGTTCGTTAGGGAGGTTAAACAAAGCATGCATAGGTTTATAAATAAAAAAAAGTTCATCGCTAAAAAGCGCACAACAACCATCAAAAATCACAACATATAAAAAGGTTTAACCATCCATCCCACTGTCTAACATGTTGACTTCATTCCATGACACAATCCCCTAATGCGTTAACAAGAATAGTAAAAATAGAGCAATATAATAAATAAATAATTAATTAAAAAATACAAAATATAAATATGCATACTATACATATGAGGTATAAATAACAAAGTGTCAGTAGTTAAAGTGTTTGGAGGCAGGTTATTTCTAAGTACGCTCAGTATATCTTGGATAACAGGGACGGAGAAGGATACTGTGGTAATGTTCAGGGCATGTTGAGCGCAGCTATGGCTCTTGGATAGAGGCTGTCTCTGAGCCGGTTGGTTCTGGCTCTCATTGTTCTGTAGCGTCTGCCTGAAGGCAGTCGTTCACAGTGGCAGTGCCCGGTAGGCCTGTCACGATAACAGATTTTGCTTGACAATAAATTGTCCCAGAAATCATCACGATAAACGATAATATCGTCGTTGAGACCATTTTTCAACTCATATAATGATAATGGCATAATGATGCAAGTACACCCTTTCAAAGATCAATAAACTTTTATTTAAAGATTTGGAATCTGAACGTGAATAAGACAATTTAAGTATCCAAAATAAATAAACAAAACAACCAAAAACAATAAATAAAAAGGACTCTCAGTCTTAGTTAGCAAAAATTGCACTTCAATAAAAAACACACACAACCGAAACAATAAATAAAATAGATTATCACGTCTCTGTAAACACAATTGCACTTAAATAAATATTAAACATTAGGCTCAGAAGTAAAAAGAGATACATTCTTTAACAGGCAAAACAGGCAAAACTGCCAATCTAGTTATAGGACCTTTGTAAACAAAAAGTGCAAACTAACAACAAAAACACTCCATCTGAATAAAAGCAGATGCCTCAATAGGCCATATGCAGATTCGTAGCTACTTTAGTTTGTTAGATTCTTTCAAGAAATACCAACATGTAGACTTTGTGTGGTTTAAGGCAGGATCTCTCAGGAGTAGCAATGTTGCCAGCTGTGCTAAACATTCTCTCTGAGCTGGTGCTTTTTGCACAAATGCACATGTACTTTTGGGCCAACTTGGCTCTTTTAAGTCCAGTAGCTCTTGCATAAGCCATGATACCTTGGATCCAAGATGGTGGCCTTTCTCAGGAGGGCTATGATTGCAGGTGAGCTGTATTTTTCATTCAGTACCCTGCACATGTTTCGCGTAATACTGGCTGTCAGTGCAGTGTCATCGGGGCCTGGAGAGAGAAGGTCGCTTTGAATCAGTTCCAGCACAGGCTTAAGTGAGGACATTGTGAATTATTTTTCCCCTGAGAGGACGTCTGTGAAGTCAGCCAGTGGTTTCATTGATGCGTTCATGGACTCCAACATGGCTGGGAGTTGCTCCAGCACCCTCTCTACCATCTTCTGCTTAGTGCCCCATCATGTGGCAACATCCTGTGGGAAACCTAATATTGTTCTTGTTCATTAGTTAGTCTATATTAACATTCTTAAACTATATATATATATATATATATATATATTTATATGATCTAATACATACATACATACATGCTCATGAAAGTACAGACATTACAGGCTACTATAAAATAAAAATAACAACTCTTTAAATATTTTGCCTTGCAAATTAAACTATCAATGAATTAAACATCACTCACCAGTATTAGACTGTGTTGGGGGAAATTAGCCTCACACTGTGCCTTCCTCAGTTCTCTCCTCTTAATCCAGCTCAGGTTGAATGTGTTGACCAAACTTTTAAAGAGTCCTATGGCACGCGCTGTCCGATCTTTGTCGCTGTCCAGACCATGGGACACAGCAAGATGGAGGTTGTGGCCAAAGCAATTGAGCCATGGCCAGCCCAGATTCCTTATGCAGCAACAATGTTAGCACCATTGTCTGTAGTGATGCAGACTAGTTTGTGATCCAGTCCCTAGTCTGCTGAAGCAGATTTCAGGTTTTCTCCAAGGATGTCAGCAGTATGGTTATCTGGGACAAATCTGGTCTCTAAACACTTGGGAGTGCAGGGTCCAGTCAGCAGTTATATAGTGAATGGTCAAGCTCATATATGGGGTCATGTTTGAGCTTGACCACATATCCGTAGTAGCAGAGTAAAATAGTATGTCTTTGATCTGCTTTATTATGTCTTCTTTGACGTTGTTGTAAAGCTGTGGAATTGCTGTTTGTGATATGTACGTTCTCCCACGTAATTCGTATTGGCTGTCAAATGTTTGCAGCATTTTTTGAAACGCCGGTTTTTTTGACTGTATTAAATGGCTGCATCTCTTTGGCAATGTAGTGAACTACACCATCTGTCAGTGAGCACCATTTTGCACTGTCCTGTTTGTATTTGGTTTTGCGACTAAATGCCCCAGTGAGTGTGGTCTGTCGGGAAGACGGAGACGGCCCCTCTGTAGTTGTAGATGTCGTATTTTTTCCCAGCTGGGAAAACTGCATCGGGTGATTATGTTTTAGATGTTCGTAGTATTGCCGGTTTTAGTTGCGACTGTTTTTCATCAAATGCGACATACCGTCTCCTTCATGTTTAGTGGTTCACCACGGTAATTGGGTTTGAATCCGAAGTGCTCCCATACTGCAGCTGTCGCGTTCGAAACCAATTCCATGTTTTATTTATTTATATGTTTATTACTCCAATCACGACTCGCATTTTCTCTGTCTGCTCCTAACGGGGCCCTCTTGCTGCACTGTGGAACACCTGGGGCAGGGCCCCACCACCAAACACACAAACAAAAAAAAGAGTGACTGACAAGAGGATTCATGTGAGAGACGCGAGGAAAACAAACAAGCATGCAAATGAATTATCGAGGCCGGCAAAAATGCCCGGGGTGTGATGGGTCTTTGAGGGTGCAGTGAACTTCCTAATACAGCGGGAGCTGTACAGGGCAGCTGATGATCTTCTGGGCGGTGTTGACGACTCTCTGGAGCGCTTTCCTCTCTGCAGCAGTGCAGCTGCAGAACCACACACAGATGCAGTAGGTGAGGATGCTCTCCATAGAGCACCGGTAGAAGGACACCAACAGTTCCTGCGCGAGATGGTTGCTCCTGAGTACTCTCAGGAAGTACAGTCTCTGTTGGGCCTTCTTGGTGGTAGCAGTGGTGTTGGTGCTCCAGGTCAGGTCGTCATTCAAATGGACGCCCAGGAATTGGAAGTCGGAGGCCCTCTCCACGTCGTCCCCGCCGATGGTCAGGAGCTGGGTGGCTGTCTTCTGCCTCCTGAAGTCGATGATCAGCTCCTTGGTTTTGGCAGTGTTCAGTTCCAGGTTGTTTTCCGTGCACCACTCCAACAGCTTCACCACCTCGTCCTGGCAGACTCGTCTCCCCCGGAGATGAGCCCCACCACCGTGGTGTCGTCCGCGAATTTGATGATGGAGTTGCTGGGGTGGGCAGGGGTGCAGTCGTAAGTGTAGAGGGAGTAGAGGAGGGGGCTGAGCACTCAGCCCTGGGGAGAGTCGGTGCTGAGGTTCAGGCTTGATGAGGTGTGGCGGCCTATCTTCACCCTCTGGGGGCGGTTTGACAGGGAATCCTTAATCCACAGGCAGACGGAGAGTGAAAATCCCAGTTTGGTCACCAGCCTGTCAGGGATAATTGTGTTGAAAGCGGAGATGTAGTCCACAAAGAGCAGCCGCGCCTAGCTCCCTCTCTGTTCCAAGTGGCTCAGAGTAGAGTGTAGAGCTGTGGCAATGGCGTCTTCTGTGGATCTTTTAGCTGTCTTAATCCTCTGGGACCAGTTTTTCAAAAGTAATCCAGTGGGATTTCGGATCAAATCTTGGAAATGGGTTTTTCAAAGGCAAAAGAGGGATTCCAGATAAGATCAGATCATGTAATCCGATCTTACATTTGATCTGGATCAAACCTGCCCTTTGGGTTTTTCAGAAGGGTGGATTCAGTTGTGATTTTGAGTTTGTTTTTTTAAGTGAATGATCACAAAATCAATGTATACTGATGATATGTACATTTCTTCAGATTTTGTATGAATATAAATCAAGACAGTGACCATGGATATAAAGAAAATCTATGAAGCATGTCACATCTAATGAGATATGGTAAACAAAAAAAACAAATAAAAAAATCTCAAAGCTCTCAGCTGTCAAAGCTGCTCACAGCTCTATGAAAAATATACGCAGTCATTCAGTAGACTAATTAAAAGTAATTTCTCACAATTGCATCTCTAATAGCATGTCCAGTGTGTCCTTCATTTGGTAACAACCTTGGCAGCTGTTCTGGTTCTACATCAGGCTCAGGTCCATCAAAATTGTCATAAAGAGGGACATTATGCCTGGTGGCAATGTTATGTAAAACAATGCAGGCAAGGATTTATGTTGCATGCCACCTTGGGTTGTACTCACAAGTAGTTTAGACACGCAAGCCGTCTGTTCAGGACTCCATTTAGGCGTTCAATGGCACATCTTGTTCTGCAAAATGAAGAATTGAAGCGTGCCTGCTCAGGTGTGTTTGCAACTGAAAAAGGGGCCATTAGCCATGGTAAAATCTGCCATTTGGTCGGTGGGATTGAAACTCTCTGTATAGTGCACTCTCTCTTAGAATGTGTGCATCATGAACAGAACCTGGCCACTTCACAACACAGTTCGTGATTATGAGGTCAGCGTTGCCCACAAGCTGGATGTTGATGCTGTGCCTCCCCTTTCGATTGACATACTCCCACTCCCTTTCACAAGGTGCTTGGATATGGACATGAGTGCAATCAATAGCACCAATTGTACTAAGCATGTTCCCCATTTGAAAAAACTTGTGCTTAGTCTGAGCTGTCTGGTCATCCTTGGGAAAGGAAACAAATTCATTGATCAGACTGCCCAGTGCTAGGTTTCAAGGTTTCAAGGTTTTATTGGTCATATGCACAGCATATACAACGCATATGTTGGCAATGAAAATCTTATATCCCATGCTCCTCCAACAACTCAACATACATGGTGCAAATAAGATAAATAAAATAGTGCAAAAAGAGAGAACAATATTTACAATAACAACAATAAAGATTTAAGGATGTGAAATATATACATGTGGAATATGTTGAGAGTATTTAAATACTTTACACTGTTGAATGAGGAGGTATGGACAGATGCATATATTACGTATAACAGATGTATATGGCAGATATGTATAATATATAGATATGTGTACAATAAACAGATACAGTGGGGCAAAAAAGTATTTAGTCAGCCACCAATTGTGCAAGTTCTCCCATTTAAAAAGATGAGAGAGGCCTGTAATTTTCATCATAGGTATACCTCAACTATGAGAGACAGAATGGGGGAAAACAAATCCAGGAAATCACATTGTAGGATTTTTAATGAATTTATTTTCAAATGATGTGGAAAATAAGTATTTGGTCAATAACAAAAGTTCATCTCAATACTTTGTTATATACCCTTTGTTGGCAATGACAGAGGTCAAACGTTTTCTGTAAGTCTTCACAAGGTTTCCACACACTGTTGCTGGTATTTTGGCCCATTCCTCCATGCAGATCTCCTCTAAAGCAGTGATGTTTTGGGGCTGTCGCTGGGCAACACGGACTTTCAACTCCCTCCAAAGATTTTCTATGGGGTTGAGATCTGGAGACTGGCTAGGCCACTCCAGGACCTTGAAATGCTTCTTACGAAGCCACTCCTTCGTTGCCCTGGCGGTGTGTTTGGGATCATGGTCATGCTGAAAGACCCAGCCACGCTTCATCTTCAGTGCCCTTGCTGATGGAAGGAGGTTTTCACTCAAAATGTCACGATACATGGCCCCATTCATTCTTTCCTTTACACGGATCAGTCGTCTTGGTCCCTTTGCAGAAAAACAGCCCCAAAGCCTGATGTTTCCACCCCCATGCTTCACAGTAGGCATGGTGTTCTTTGGATGCAACTCTGCATTCTTTCTCCTCCAAACACGACGAGTTGAGTTTTTATCAAAAAGTTCTATTTTGGTTTCATCTGACCATATGACATTCTCCCAATCCTCTTCTGGATCATCCAAATGCCCTCTAGCAAACTTCAGACGGGCCTGGACATGTACTGACTTAAGCAGGGGGACACGTCTGGAACTGCAGGATTTAAGTCCCTGGCGGCGTAGTGTGTTACTGATGGTAGCCTCTGTTACTTTGGTCCCAGCTCTCTGCAGGTCATTCACTAGGTCCCCCCGTGTGGTCCTGGGATTTTTGCTCACCGTTCTTGTGATCATTTTGACCCCACGGGGTGAGATCTTGCGTGGAGCCCCAGATCGAGGGAGATTAGCAGTGGTCTTGTATGTCTTCCATTTTATAATAATTGCTCCCACAGTTGATTTCTTCACACCAAGCTGCTTACCTATTGCAGATTCAGTTTTCCCAGCCTGGTGCAGGTCTACAATTTTGTCTCTGGTCTCCTTTGACAGCTCTTTGGTCTTGGCCATAGTGGAGTTTGGAGTACGACTGTTTGAGGTTGTGGACAGGTGTCTTTTATACTGAAAACGAGTTCAAAAAGGTGCCATTAATACAGGTAACGAGTGGAGGACAGAGGAGACTCTTAAAGAAGAAGTTACAGGTCTGTGAGAGCCAGAAATCTTGCTTGTTTGTAGGTGACCAAATACTTATTTTACCGAGGAATTTACCAATTAATTCATTAAGAATCCTACAATGTGATTTCCTGGATTGTTTCCCCCATTCTGTCTCGCATAGTTGAAGTGTACCTATGATGAAAATTACAGGCCTCTCTCATCTTTTTAAATGGGAGAACTTGCACAATTGGTGGCTGACTAAATACTTTTTTGCCCCACTGTATGTATGGCAGATGTGTATAATATATATGTGTGTACTATAAACAGATGTGAGTAGACATTCACAGAGCTCAGGAGTTCAGCAGTCTTATAGCCTGTGGTATAAAACTGTCCCTGAGTCTGGTGGTCTTGGTCCGGATGCTGCGGTACCGTCTGCCAGACGGCAGCAGACAGAACAGATTGTTGCTGGGGTGATGGGGGTCCTTTAATATCCTACCGGCCTTCTTCCTACACCGCTGGGTGTAGAAGTCCTCCATGGATGGCAGCTCCGTCCTGGTGCTGAGCAGTTTTCACCACCCTCTGTAGAGTCTTAAGGATGAGGGCGGTCAACTGCCATACCAGGCGGTGATGCAGCCAGTCAGGGTACTCTCGATGGTGCACCTGTAGAAGTTGCAGAGTATGCTGGAGTCTATGTTGAACTTCCGCAGCCTGCAGAGGAAGAAGAGCCGCTGTCGAGCCGTCTTGGATATGACCCTGGTGTGATGTGTCCATGTCAGGTCCTCACTGATGTTTACCCCGAGGTACCTGAAGCTGCTGACTCTCTCCACAGGAGTCCCGTCGGTGGTGATGGGTGTGTGTCCCTCTCTCTGACTCTTCCTGTAGTCCACAGGAAGAGTTTTTGCTACTGACAGCCTTCACCACATTACTCAGTTGATTTTCTCACTCCCATATTGTCACCAATTACTTGGTGGAAAGTCCCACATGCGTAAAAACGCAGAGCGATTAAGCACTGTTCCTCCACGGATAAAGCATGACTCCTTTAGGTTTGGCGTTGGAGTGTTGGCCTGACAAGATCTGCAATGTACAGACAGAACGAATGTTATCTCTCCCAAAGCGAAAACGTGCATACAGTTCTTCTGATGTGTATTGCTGAAGTGGTTTGGCACGCTCAGCATACACCCTGTCACGGTACCTTCTCCTACGGTAACGATGAACAATACCCGCCATGTGGATGCCTCTGTATGCTAGGAGAAATGGGTGCAAAGACATGATGTGTTTAAATAGTCTCACCCATTAACCAGCAACAAGCTGAGTTGTGTAAGCCTAATTGAGCACAAGCCAAAGCAATCATGCTCAAGGCTTATAAGGTCAGTGTTTGCTACACCAAAGAGTTGGAATCACGGACTCAAAAGGGCCTAATTTCACTGTGGCAGAAACTTGTGCAATGCTGGAGGGTGTTCGGGGCAATTTTGCATTGATAGTAGGAAGTTTCAGCTCTGCACAGGGTGGAGAAGTAACCAAGAAAGGAAAAGAGAACATTTGGGAGGACATTACCAATCATGTCAATGCAACTGGGTCTGGCCAAAAGAGGATCATAAACCAAGTAATGTTGGAAGAACCTTAGGGCCAAGGCAACTAAAGACCTTGCTGAAGCCAAAAACCCCCAAACAGGTAACAAGCCATATAAGAGGGGGGAATTCACTGATATGGTCCTTGATGTAATAGGAGGAGAAAATCAGAGGCTCTGCATGGCATTGAAGGCATAGAAGCAGATGGAGAGCCCACAATTACAGAGAGTATGACTTCAGAAGAATGCAAGCAAGATTCTCCTGCAGAGGAAATGTTTGTGCTGGACCTGACTCCAGTTATTGAGGAGGAAGATAGATCCCCAGTGGAAGTAAGGGAGACAGTCCAAGACCTTCCTTCAAGAAAACGCAAACGTTCCTCAGCTACAAACAAAGATGATGACAGCTATGAGTTGCTTCTGAAACGGGAAACCGAAAGAGCAGAAGTACAAATTCAACTGGGTAAAGAACAAATCTGGCTTACCCAACTGCAGAAGACAAAAGTGGAGATACAACTCCTAAAGGAAGAAATGAAAAGAGCTGGTATCTGTCTTGTGAATGTTTTTTGACTATTGGATAATATTTTTGTTTTGTTTTGTTACTTAACATTAGAAAAAAATAAGGACTGTAAAATGTTTCTGTTTATTACACTGTTTCTGTTTCCTAAAATTAAAACAAACAATGGCTATATGTGGCCTCCGGTATTAAGCCAGTGGGGCTACACTGTTGGTTCCATTTAAGGATCTGGTAAACAGGATTTGGTAATCTTGAAATTTGGTATTTGGATCATAGTGATCCAATCCAATGTTCCTTTAAAAAACTGGCATAAAAGTAAGATGGATCAGGTGATCCTGGATAGCAAAACATGGGATTTCCAAATCCGGATCAATTTGATCCAGATTACACTTTTTGAAAAATTGGGCCCTGAACGTGTGTGCTGTCCTTTCAAAAACAGCAGGAACGCAGAACACAGAACACAGACAAGAAACATAACCTCCTTCACTTTGTGGTGTATCACAACGCACAATCTCAACTATGTAAACACGATAATAAATAGAATAGAGTAATCCATTCTGTCAGATATAGTCAGATTACCACTATGACTCGCGCAGTCTTTACCTATTTTGGTTGCAGTACGTAGCTGTCCAATATTGCGGACCATCTCGCGCATGCGCAGTGCAAATCGGGTAGGCCTGCAAATCTGGTAGTGACATCCAGTTCGAACAGTTCTTATCATGGCTGCCACTGAGGTACTTCCGGGTCATTCCACTCCGTTAGGAACCTTCCTAAATTATACTGACTATTCCAACGCAATCAACAACAAACTCACCTGTTGTCCGCTCAAAGTGTTAATCTAGTCTGGTGTTGGATCGCTAGAAAGAGAGCTGTCATCAGACTGGCCGAGGTTGTTACTCGCTCTGCTCAACCCCATTCGGTTTAAATGGACTCAGTAGCGCCCCCTGCTGCTATGGAAAATAACTCAGGACATTTGTGAGGCTATCTTCAGCACAACTACGGCGGAATATTCCTGCCAAAAGTCACGTGCTATTTTTTTTTGTACTTGTAAAGCCTATGTTGTTTTTGTTTCTGAAACATGATATATTAGAGAAATGTAATGTATTTGTTTGGTAAGTACATTTTTATTTGCAAATCAAAATGCATTAGTTTGTAGATGGTGTTTTGTATTTGTAACCATTCTGTGTTTATTGGTGACTCATAGGGCATTTGTAAAACATGTTTGGTTTGTTTGTGGAGTTATGGCAGGAAAGGACATCCATACCATTGGCTCTGAACATCACTATAGTTTATGTGTTTAGTCCAAACATATAGTCACACATATTGACCTGTGTGATTAAGAAATAGACGTGGCCCATATCAGTCAGTGAAATATATCAGCAACAAATTTACAATTAATACTTTATGTAATTTCAGTCAGTCAGACACTTGCTGTTTCTAGCTTCTTAAATGCCTTCAAATGATGTTCCTTTGAATGTTCTAGCAAAGATCCAGACTGTTGGCCAAACTGTGGTGGTGATCCAGTCTGTAAACAGGTTGTGACAGTCAGCATTTGCATTCAGTAGGTTAAAACTACTCAAAAAAACAATTCTTCAAATATCAGACCAACTAATGAGAAGAGAACTGCATCGCACCACTTTAAAAATGTGATATATGAAATGTAATAAACATTTGATTGGTTTGGTGTTGCAGCAGTGTTTTCATTGTGGTGCAAGTTATCATACTATTTCCAAAATAACTGAAAGATTACCACAATATTCTTGTGATTTGTCCCTTCTGTTCACACAGGTCAATGGGATCGACCTCCGAGGAGCCACACATGAACAAGCAGCAGCGGCTCTGAAAGGGGCGGGGCAGGTGGTCACCATCTTCGCCCAGTACAGACCAGAAGGTGAGTGAGTACCAACAGGTAACTGTACAGACACAGGAGCCCTGTGAGGCAATGTCCTGCTAAGCAGTGCACACACACACACACACACACACACACACACACACACACACACACACACACACACACACACACACACACACACACTCAGAGGTGAGCTCATAATATTGGTGCTAAAGTCTCCTGTAACTGCTGAGTAATGTGGTTATGATTATCACCCTATGTTTTATTGTTCATTTGAGTTTCCATCTCATGGTAGCTCCTGTTCCCCTCTGGAGTGAATGTGAATCCTCTGCAGCTCTGAGGAAGGGTCTGTTTGATACTGAACACACAGTGCTTCTTTATGGGTTAGCCAATCATCCATCACTTTGCCACAGGGCCAAATAAACACAATATAACTGCAGGAAGACAACTTTTTGAAACTGAATACAAATAATACAATAGCCTCCAAGAATAATATGATTCCTACATCCTAAGTAAGAACGGTCTCTCCTGAACAGGCAAGACAAATATGCTTCTAATGGATGTTATGTTCAAAATGGTTTCTTTTATTATAACGTTAGATTTTTTTTTTTTAAATGTCATGTTTTAAGTTCTGCAACCTGGCCTGACAGCAATAGGAGGGGGGTATTATGATCTCAGAGCAACGCCGGATTTTCGCTTGGTGCCAAGACAATTGATGTACCTAAGCCTAGCTCTGTACATTTCCCCAGTTTGTTAAATGGGGGGCAGTAGTAGTTCTGTAAGCATGAGTCTAACTGTAGACTTAGTGCAATCCAAAGCCCCAATCTCACTCATCCTGCTCATGGCCTTGTTCCCGTCTGAGGTGGCATCTTACAGCAGACCAACTGGGCTCTTAGCACCTCTGGGACTAACAACAGCTTTCTCTTCTTACCCATCAGACCTTGCTCTATGCACCCCACGACGGGCCCGCTCTCCTGTACCAGGTTTGTGCCTCTGGCACCTGTGTCTGCTCTGAGCTTTAGCATCATTCACTAGTGGAAGTCACTGAGTGAATGAAAGCACAGACAGACACCCCTCTTCACCAAGCGTTTGACCCTCTGAAGCACACCTGAACTCCCCCCCCAAACTCCCCCCTCCACCCTGTGTGACTGCACACGCACTTTGAACCTTCCTGACTTTACCATTTGTAGCGCTGCTCCAAGGTAGTGAAGACTCCGACACTGTCTCTTCTTCTTTCCCTCTGAAAATGTAAATGATGTTTGAAGTGGCAACAGACAACAACCCCCCCCCCCCACCATGTTGTTATCTACTGATGTACTATCTTAGCAGAAAGAACCTTTTTTATCACTCTCTTTCTTTGTCTTATTGCCTCCACTTTCAACGGGGGCTTTTTGCCTCCTAGTAGTGATGTGAAGTATATGCTAGCAGTGATGGATGGATGGATGGATGGATGGATGGGTACTTTATTGATCCCAACTTGGGATTTTTTTACATTGCAGCAGCTCATTAAAAAAAAAATAGCAATAAAAAGAAAAATGTATAAAATATACATACAAAATGAACACAAAATGTCTGTTGGAGAAGGAGCTCCACTGTCCTTACAGCTGCAGGTGGAGGGGGTGGGTGGGTGGGGTTATCCTTGATGGACAACATATGCTAGCAATGATGGATATTATTAGCAATATTCTTTGTTTGAGGACCAAGAGTTGGTCCGAAATAGAACCAAGAAGCTTCTCTGTAAATTATAACAATATTTATTAACATGACGTCACAGTAAGTCCACAAGGGAAACAAAGCTGCGGTCCTCCCCCACGCCAACTGATCCACAGACCACATTGAAGCAGTTAGCTGTCTACCAGCAGCGTGGAGGAAAGGCCTTGATCTTCTGTTTATATTTACGCATTTCTACTCTCTGGTCTTTCCGGTCTCGTCTTCTCTCATTGGTTGGCAGTGGGGGCTGGATCCTGTTGGCCCTTGTCATCACATGAGCATATCCCCGTCTATTCTATTGGCTAACGTCGTCGGAGGCGGGTCCATGGCACATTCGGCTTCTCATGACGTCTCTATTTATGATATCTTATTATGCAATTCTTCTGAGATTTATTAGTTATTCAACACGTAATAGTATTATTGCAGAATCAATGAGTGAGCGGTAGAGGCGGTGTGTTTAGTATGTAACTCCACGCGTCATTCTCCCTCTACTCATATACACGATATACTATTAGCTGTATGCTAACTGAGGCTAAAAACTATAACATCTGATATGACCGGAAGTTTAAAATCTGGTCCGTCGGGAAACAGTGAATTATTTCATTTAATGTTCCTTATCAATATATTGATTTATTCTCACAATATGTAAGCAGTGGTGGATATGCTAGCAGTGATGGATATGCCAGGGCAGTTACTCAGTCTAACATCTCTTTATAAGCCTAAAAGCAGAACTGGTGCCACTTTATCACACTGTGTTTTTAGGAGATGTTTATCAGTGCAGTTACTCAGTCTGATGGCTCTATAAAGTATTTATTTTTGTTTCATTAAATGTATTCCTTAAATGTTCATTTCAACTCTAAACAGTTACTATTGGGAGATGTTTTCCAAAACAATTGTTAAGTGAAATCCTTCCACAGTAATAAAGAATGACCAGGACTCTAGAAAGAGGCAAAGCTGTTTATTTAAATTATCATTAGTGTTAAGGAAAAAATATTAAATCAAAGTCCCCTCTATTCTCCTGAAGTGTTGTCAGAGGAATCAGCAAGGGATAACTCCTAACCTCAACAAATGAATCCAAAGCTAAACCAGTTGTAATGGTAAATGTGAGGCTTTATGAGGGGTGAATGCCAACAGGCTGACATGTATCTTTATATATATGGATAAGTCAATGTTGATATAAAAATTGATATGATGATCCATCCATCCATCCATCCATCTTCTCCCACTTGTCCGTCAGGGTCGCGGAGGTAACAGCTCCAGATATGATGATTGGTCATTTTAAACTACAATGCGGTCACAGAGCCAAAGGAAATGTTTTATGTCACATGGTAGGATTTTAGTCTGTAGGATTTTAATTTTTTGCTAAAGCAAACAGACAGGTTTGCCTTGTAATGTGTTCAGGGTCAGTTACAAGGGGACAAGGTTTTTTTCCAGTTGATCCAATTGAGAGTTTAATTAAACGTTTGTATAGAATTTTAAGAATTAGAGTTTTACTCTAAGGATGTTTTTTTCATACACTCTTTAACAAAACGGTTGACATTTATTACCTGACATTTCCATCCCTAAAATCATTGGAAAACACGTAACTTCATTATGTATTCGTTAGCTGTAGATAAGATAAATGAAGCACTAATAAGTGCAGAAAAACACACTGCCTCTGAGCAGCCTCAGGAAAGTGTTTCTCTTTGTGAACGTGCACAGGCCCAGCCCGGCCATGTTCTCTCTTCAGAAGCTCACTGTCCCTCATGGCATGGTGAAGGAGCATACATTAAAGAGATGTTTGCAAATGGCAGCCTCTAGACAATCGTAGCAGGTACTTAGGTACATTACATTTGCAACATATACAGTATTTTCAGCTATATTTTCTTGGTTCTTGGTTGACGATGAGAACTAAATAAATTAAGTATGCACAGGTTTTTGTATTTCTGTGAATACAGCAAGTATTAGTACATAGCTTATATCCCATATACATATTTCCCTTATTAGGTTAATCACGCTAATCACATGTTTGTAGAAAGAGGAAATTATTTTGACAGTCAAGTTTGCCTCGCAGTCATTTTTGAAAAGGTTAAAGTTGTCATTACATACAGTTTGACATGCTCGACTAATTAATGCAGATAGAGTTCTGAGAAAAAACCTCAAGAACATGTGAAACAGAAACATTGTCTGTAATTGTTTAAAATAATTACAATGTATTGATAATATGTGGTCAGCAATGTATATGCAATGCATTTGTTTAGCTCACAATTATAAGACATACAGTATCACAGTTTGGGTTCCCCTGCACTTCCTTATTTCCTCGTCCCTGTAATGTCTCAGTACTGAGAATTATTGAAACCACTGTTCACTTAATATGGGACATTTTCCTTTTTTGTAGCACCTCTATCCTTTTTTTTTTTTTCAGAGTACGGGCGTTTTGAGGCCAAAATCCATGACCTGCGGGAACAGATGATGAACCACAGCATGAGCTCCGGGTCAGGGTCTCTGCGGACCAATCAAAAGAGGTCGCTTCATGTGAGGTTGGTCTTTTTAGGTATTCACCCTTATTTAGAAAGTTCAAGCTTAATTTAGATAAAAAAGAAGCCCATCATACCATTCCCCAAATGTATTTTAGGTGAAACGGTTCTTTATTCCAGGCTGCATGGTAATATTAAATGAATAGAGGCTGTTAAAAGGATTGTGTGAAAGTCAACTGAATAAATGACAGTTGGATGCACACATCAATTATAAACCAGGTTTAAGATCTGTGCCTGCAACACAAGAACATTTCTTATTATAGAACCCCCCATGGAGCAGCAGCCACTGTTCTCTCTGACCTGGTAAAGACATGCTTCCAGTTCCTCACTACCCAATTAGGAAAGACCTTACACAGAGGAATGGAGGAATTCAGTGCATGGCAATACTAACCCAGATATCTTCCACTGGACAGGGCTCTGTTTGACTACGAGAAGTCAAAGGACAGCGGCCTCCCCAGCCAGGGGCTCAGCTTCAAGTATGGGGAAATCCTCCATGTCATCAACGCCTCAGATGATGAGTGGTGGCAGGCCCGCCGGGTCACTCCTCATGGAGACAGTGAGGAAATGGGTGTCATCCCTAGCAAGAGACGGTGAGCACCAGACAGAAAGCTGTCTCTGGTTGAGGAAATTCTGGTTGGTTGATGATTTTAGATGATTATATTGATTGTGCTAAAAGAGGAACGCTTGCTAGCTAATGCGGTGACAATGACGCGAACCAAAAGGTAACCTAATTCCACACACTTGTGCTGAGGTAAACACAGTACAGAAATACAGGAATACATTTGATGCAAAGATATATCATACGACTTACACCAACAAAAAAACACGACTTTGTGCCGGCAGGGTGGAAAGGAAAGAGCGAGCGCGGCTAAAGACGGTGAAGTTCAACGCCAAGCCAGGCTCATTTGATTCCAAAGGAGTGAGTACCTTTATGAGAGCTGCCCAACAGCAATGTTCCCACATTGAACATAATTCATAGTGTCGCTCAGAAATAACTTCCTATGAAATCTTCTCAGTAACCCTATAGCTTCCTGTGCAACCAATCATACCTGCGTCATCCTTTGCATCGCCAGATGTTGTCCAGTTGTTCTGCCTGCACTACATGTCCATGCTTAAATCATCCTGTCCATCAGGTCGATTATATAGATTAGATATTCGAAGACTTCAGCCAGTTTATTTTTTTGAATGTGTCATTTTAAACTATCCTCAGAGAAAACATATTTCTCAAAACCAATATCCTCTTTAAGGTTTTAATGTAGGCTTATTGATTACAGGTAAATAAGTTTGATAAATATCTGTGTGACTATATGTTTCACTTTTCACACATGTACATTTATTAAATATGCAAATATTTTCTACCAGTTTTTGACTACGTTTGAGCATGACTCCACACTGCAAATATTACCCATCAGCTGCCTCAGCTTTTTGTCTTCAAATGATGATATCCACACCCTGTATTATTTGAAGTCTCCTCCTCTAAATTCCAATCTCTCTTCCATTAATGCATGTGTGTTTTCTTCTCTTATGACAGCCTTCTCTATGACTTACCCCAGAAATGTTTCTTCTCTCATGGCATGATGTCTGCTCTTTTCTCACCTTGCTTTACTATAATGCTTCTGATGCAACTGTGGCACATCAAGAAGTCCTGGAGCAGATAAGAGTGATCATTATTCCTTGTTCACTCACAGTCTTGTTGTACACAGGACTGCATGCAGATTCCACAAGCTTCTTTTTCAAACTACTTTCCTGATTTGGTTTCTGGACTGAAGATTTAATGACTGACTTCCCCCATACGTGTGTCATGTCAGCTGAATGAATAGCCGCAATAAAAACAGAGCAGTACAGACACATTTCAACTTTGAATAAGTTTAAAAACATCCCATGATGTTACAAATATCTAAAAATAAAAGATTAATTTATGTTATATTTATTTATTAGCTGCCTTATTTAGCTAACATCAAATCATAGGATGATTACAATATCCTGCCTTTGTTCAAATCAAACTTTCCAGTGCAGTTCAAAATATTTCATATCCGCATATCATCTATTCCGAGTATACAGCCCATTTCCAATACACTAGGAATATATAATGCTAGTTTTTTTCTTCAATTTGTTGATCAGTCTCGAAGATCAGAACTGTAGAGATAAGCCCACCTGACAGGGTCTTCTGTCAGACCAACAGTCCATAATCCAGGGTTTTTACACTAAAAATCCTCTAAACCAAAACTCTAGCAAAGCCTCTCATTTAAGGAGCTGTAACCAGCTGATTTGTATTTCTTTACTTAAATACACAATTTACAAATCATCAATTCATTTCTAAATGGTCTAACTGTGGATAGAACAGAGCATAATTTGAATGACCGTGTTCGAGAACTGCAACCTAATACCAAAACAAATTTAACATTGATATTATTTTCATTGGATCCTGGAGAAAGAGGTATTAAGCTTCACTGGAAGAGCTTCTTGACGTCCCACAGTCTGCAGCTGTTATTTGTCTGCATGAACGTGACCGATGTCCCTGTGCCCCATGCTTTCTCTCCTTTCACAGTCATTCAATGACAAACCTAAAAAGAATTTCATCTTTACACGAAAGTTCCCATTCTACAAGAACAAAGAGGGTGAGCAGGATGGCAGTGATTCTGACAGTAAGTAAGCTCACAGACAGACACACATGCATCTTCATGCAGAGGTCAGTGCAGGTCACATGTAGAGCTTCCTCTCATCATCACTTCCTGTCCTCTGGGTTTCTCTCTCTCTGTTGGACCACACTCCGATCAGTCAGCAGGAGTGAAGCTGGTCATTTTTTTGTGACAAGTGCCCATATGGTGATGTCATATATAAATTGAATCTCAACCCGCCTACAGTGTGTGTTATGGATGTTGAGATGTGCCCCCTGCTGGCGGCTCAGTGCCGGTGCAGAGACCGATGCAGCTCCTCACTCTGCTTACGTTGTGGCTATCCTCCTTCCTCTCTCTTCTGTTGTGGCTCTCTGTGGACGGCCGGTAGGACATCCTGGGGATAGGTGATGATGGGTATGGGACAAAAACATTCAGTAAGTGGGTCCAGGAATGATTCCTTATCTCTGTTTACCGTGACCCCCCCATGACAACACTTCACGTTTCCTGTGTGTTGCTGTTGTCTGCTTTGTTGCATGCTGCATCTGTTGGCTTCTCTTGCTCCTCAGTTTGCAGTGTAACCTCCGTCAGTGAGGGGGCTGCCTCACGAAACTTGAGGTCTGGGAGGCATTTACGTTTTGTCTTTTCTGTTTTCTGGAAAAATGCAACTTGCCAAGTACAAGTAGCTTCTATCAAAGAGAGACATGAGGTCTTACCAAATATTGTTTGAATATAGTATTCACGAGAATAAAAAGTTATGAGAATGTATCTTTTGTGAACGAGGAATAATCATTTGTCTCAAAATGTATCTATATGTACTCAGATGATTTGTTTTATTCAAATGATTTCACTTAAAAGTGCCGATTGACAGATTCCCATGATTCCAAACATTTTAGTCCACAGGTCTGAATCAGTGATGTACTGGCCTCCCAAAGCAGTATTTGCATGCTGAATAGATTTGAAATATGTATATATATATATGTGCATGCTTATTGCATGTTTGCATGCCACTTAAACAACGACAGAAACAACTAACATGGGTTTGTCTTTGCTGGTGAGCATGTCCGTTTAAAACAAAATTTGAGAGAATATCACAATTAGGTCTATTTTTGTTTTGTAGGTAAGGTTGTAACGTGTTTGAGTTAATGTTTCAGCTATCAAGGATACAGACATTTACTTTCATATTGATTTAAGTACAAATAATAATTTGGGTCCAAGGACCCTCACTCACAAATCAGGGTTTCAGGAAGTTCTTGGTCGTATGATTTTAATCTTGATTTGATTCCTTTTTATTTCAATGTTGAGTTTTTTGCAGCTATTACTTTATACAGAGTAAAATACCAGTTCATCACCACACTTCACCAATAAATGATTCAAACTTCATAGAAATGTTACAATTTCTTTAGTTATATAGTTATATATATGCTATTCATGTATTTAGCGTGTTTCCCTGCATTGTTATTATGTCCTCAGGACCAGAGGAGTTGACTTGTATGTAGGTCATCAGTAAGACAGACATGTTCAGTGACGAGTGCTGCTTCTTGATGTCACATACAGCATGTTGTTTACTTCAGCAATACCATTTTGTCTAAATACCATAATAACATTTGTCTCTTTGAACTCCTTCCAGGGAGTCAAGAGGATGTGATTCTCTCATATGAACCTGTGATGCGGCAAGAAAGTAAGTAGTCATCAAAGCTACTGTAAGTAAACATGTGACACAGTATAATAGTAATAATGGAGAAGAGTTATAGTAACCTTTAAAAGCCCCTAAAGTAATTGGTATATCTTCATTTCAGTTGTAATATATGATACTTATATAATTTAACTGTTTGAAGTTGCATGGGGCTGAGTGCAGGGACCAGAGCAGGGTCAGCAGGAATCACTATCCGCACAAACAAGAACTAAAGCACACAGCTAGGAAAAATAACCCCTATCTGGTCTATTTTCATTCTTTAAAAACAATCAGTGTTGCCTTAAGGATGCAGTCAACATTTGTGTTTTTCCTTCCAGTTAATTATGCCCGACCCATCATCATCCTGGGACCGATGAAGGACAGAATCAATGATGACCTGATTTCTGAATTCCCGGACAAGTTTGGATCTTGTGTTCCACGTAAGCAATCCATCAAAACAGTTGTCCATGGACAACAGTTACTACAGCCTGTTACTCCACATTCTTTTAATTGAATTACAGCATAGGAGGAGCATGGCATGATGCGTGTGATTGCACCTGCAGCTCTCCGGATTACTGTGCTTTTTGTTGCATTGCAAATCCTTCTCCATCACACTGCTGGTGTTCCCTCAGGACACTTTTTAACTATAGCTTGACTGTTTGTTTTTAATCATTGAATGTGAAAGTTTTCACACCTGTTTTGTCTCATCCTAACAGAAAACCTAACTCCTCTCTGCATGTTTTAAGTTTTTATTTGGCATGTTTAATTTCCTCATCTCTTTTATTTTAATACACCTTTCATACCGTATAAAGCTGCTAACTCTTCAGGGCACCAAGGTGAGTCAGCAGATACCCTGAGCCCTTTCCTTCCTTTGTTTAGAAAGTGAGTCTTGGTGTAGTGAAGTGTTTCCCTTGTTTCCTGTGGGATTACTGTTTGAGTATCATTGCAATTGTAAGTGTTAGGGAATTTGTGGAATATATTTAGTTTGAATCATAGCACACTTCCTTTTTTGTAGAAGAATCAGTAATCCACTTTCTTGTTCTCTTTAAAGATATCCGGTTTCAAGTTTTCTTGAGAATTGTACATTAGCAATGTACAATAAGGAATTGGCTGTCTTCCAAACTCTCAAAACATTCACATTTTTATAAAACATACATGAAGAAACAACACAAATTAAATTAACATTGTCACAAAGTTAAAACATATATTGTGAAATTTATTGTCCTTCTGTCCCATTTTTCCCTCATAAAAAGCCTTTTAACATGTGAGTGTGTATCTATAAAGGTACATGTGAACCACTTATTTCAGCCATTAACAACTGAGCAAACGTACACACACACACACACACACACACACACACACACACACACACACACACACACACACACACATTAGTGACTTAGTCATACACTGTTGTGAATGTCAGGTTCTATACCTGGTTGATATGAGTATTATGGGCAGGACACAGAGGGCAGCTCTGTTAAAGAACCCTCGAGCTTTTCACTGTGCTCATTATGCACATTGCACCTTAAGAGCATTGCAATGTGTTTTATAGACTGTTAGCAAGTGTCACCTAATCTTGTTAAGGTATCATAGTTTCTCAGTGATGAAGAGCTTTCCTCCTCCTCATCACAGATACCACTCGGCCGAAGAGGGACTACGAGGTGGACGGCAGAGACTACCACTTTGTGGGGTCCAGAGAGCAGATGGAGAAGGACATCCAGGAGCACAAGTTCATCGAGGCGGGGCAGTACAACGATAATCTGTACGGGACCAGCGTCCACTCTGTCAAATATGTGGCTGAAAGGGTGAGACTCAGTGTCTGTTAATATGAGCAGCACCATATGAAGCCACATGTAAATATGTAAAAAAGAAGTTCTTTCAGAGTAAGGCCAGTATACTGTATACTTCCTGTCTGTACCCTGGCTGCTCTATGACGTGGATCTATTTTATGTTGATGCGTTTTACGGCATTGTTTTACACCATATGGGATTAATTGGACATCTTGCAGCTTTGAATGTAAAAGGTGATGATCTAAGGGGTTCTAAGTGGTACATTTATCTGGCCTCTGTTAGGGGAAACACTGCATTCTGGATGTGTCTGGAAACGCCATCAAGCGACTACAAGTAGCACAACTCTATCCCATCGCCATCTTCATCAAACCAAAGTCTATTGATACATTAATGTGAGTATTCATCTTTTATTATTGTGTTTCTCATGGAAGATACTACAACCTACCTCTACAACTGTGCACTCTATTTCAGATTACTGACAGACTAATTGGAATTTGCCAACACTTTTTCCCATAAGTCCCCTTAGTATCATTTATAAATACACATGTAAGAAAATGGTTTGTAACATAATATAATCTTTATGTGAGCAGATGTGGCAATTGATGTGTTTGTTAACAACTCTCCCTGATACAGTAATAATATAATATATATCTCTGGGAGAGATTATACCTGCTGAAATACTGTGCATTAAAACACATTCTTATAAAGTACCTGCTTTAAGATAAATATTGCATTTTGTAAACCATTCATTAAATGTGTGTATACTGATTATATTTGCTAAATCAGGGGACTTGAAGGGATAGTCTGCATGTTTGCAGTGGGGCTGTGTGAGGATCTGATCCACGGTCATGGTTTCAGCTGCAACAGCCGGGGGTCAGATGATCAGAAGACATGTAATGTCCAGTATTCGGGGGGGCTTCAGCTCTCAGCTAGAAATATAGACAGTATAGTTGTGTGTGATGAAGAAGCAGTGACAATATTCTAGATTTAGCACATATTCAAAACTAGATTAGTTCAGTTTGGCTGAGGTATGGTTTGCTGCCGGGCCTTCATTAGAGAGGACACAGGGTTACCAGCAGCCACTGACTAACATCCTGCCAACAATGAAATGCATTTCATTGTAAAACAAGAGACTGCTGAACAGAAACAGCAGGGTCACACCTGTCATAAACCAGAATAAAAGACAGCCCATGTGTGTGGGATGTTTGGTTTCCTTGCACAGGGACATGAACAAGAGACTGACAGAGGACCAGGCCAGGAAGACATTTGACAGAGCTTTGAAGCTGGAGCTAGAGTTTGGTGAATTCTTCACAGGTAAATAAAAGCACATACACTGAATGAAGCATCTTTATTCAGCTTGTCCCTCACAGCATATGAGGACTCAATGCCAGCTGGCAACACAACTGCTGAGTCACAGGCTTTCCTTCAAACTTGACAGAGATGAATCAGGCAGAGGCCTGAAGTGTCAGGATTATTGTCAGGCTCCTCTCACTTATCAGTTAATGTTTAAGATTAACTTCTACATTTATAAAGGGAACAACACTGGTGTGAATTTTGAATTGCAGCCTGAATAGAGATGTTAGTGGTATGATTGCATTTCGTAACTTAAAAAAAGGTGTCAGTGAGACAGGAATGTTTTCATTTGATGTGCCTGTTCTCCACTCAGCTCCTCAGTACATAAAGAGTTCCCTTTGCTTTGCAGCCCTGGTTCAAGGAGACACCTTAGAGGACATTTATAACCACTGCAAACAGGTCATAGAAGAACATTCAGGACCCTATATCTGGATCCCCTCAAAGGAGAAACTATAATAACTCATCTGCCTGGAAGGGAGTCTGGACTGTTAGGATTTAGTAATAAGATGTAACATATGATAACTTCATGGCGATGAATTGTCTTCATAAATTATTATTGTGTATATGTTTCATGTTCTATTTTTGTTTTTTCACTTATTTTTGTTTATCGCTTAATTTTTCGCTCAACTTCAATGTTCGTGAATGTATTCCACAAAATGTTATGTCTTGAAATATGAACCGCTAACATATTTTTTGAATTTTATTTAAACTAAAAGGAATAGAAATGTAATGAGCACGGAATAAATATGTTCATTTGTCGACATCAGCACTGTGGAATTTCAGACTGGAAGTTGGAGCTGGCACACACACTGCACCCCCCCCCCCCCCCTTTCATACTGCAGAAATAGCACATAATAATCATATTGAGTTTGTCTTTTTCTCTGATTTGCATCCCCTAAAAACAACTTTGCTTTGTGTTTGTTTACATCGTTGTTTCTTCTTTGAATTACTGTATTTATTTCTCTGACATGACATTGTGTATGAGTGAGGATATGTTTTATTCACTGTAAGACTTTCATGTTTTTTTATTTAGAAGCCCATATTCCTCTTCACGCTGTTGCATTGACAATGATTAAAGGGAGAAAGCTGCCTTTGGCACCTGAGATCTAACACTATATTTTGCTACTTAAATTGCTAGGGGGCACAAATGCACATAATTATTTATTGTTGAAAATATAACTTTGATTAAAAGGTCATTCAAGAGCATCTTTTTTTTATGAATTAGTATGTTGTGACTGTTGAGGATGGTTGGAAATATCAGATGATGCTTTTAGTGTTTTGTAAGCATGGAATGAAAAGGTCAAATACTACTTTATTATTTGAAACACGTTTTTGTCTTTTGAAACCAAAAGCAGGATGATAACGATTAAGGTAAAAAAAATAAAGGACCAATAAGTTTTGAATGAACTGAATCAGAGATGGCAGTACATTAAGTACAGTTGAAGGAAACAACACCAAATGCAGCTCATTATCAGATGTTCATATTCTGAATCATGAAGTCATTGAGGATTTGAGAAACTGAACAGGTGAGTTTATCAACTTGACTCTAAAGAGGACCATACAACTTGTTCCTGAGTCTTATTGAGAAGGGTTTGGTCATAATGGTTGGATTTAAAGCTTGGGAACACCCAAAGCACAGAGCCCCAGATCATGTACTTTTCTACACAATATCTCAATTTCTGACAGAAGATTCAAGAAGATCAATTTAAGGATCTTAATGTCCAGTAATGACGGGAGGAATTAGTACAGCATGCACAAACTGTTAAAATGGGCACAGACTGTCGTCTTAAGACAAGCATGAGTATTTGGGAACATTTCCTTTAATTATTGGTGTAAAAATGTAAACGTTAAGCATACTGATTTTGGTGACAGAAGTTTTAATCATCTGTAGCATTGACCTCTCCGACCCCTGCTTAATATCTACCATTATCGCTGACTAGATTCAAGTAATCTCATTTAGGAGCTGCTTCCTTTCTGGATAAACCGTAACAACCTTTTTAAGAGTAAAAAAAAACTTCAAATACTCTGCAGAACACCTGATGGGACAACAAGGACTGCCCCGAATAAATCTCAGATTTATTTCTGTTTGTTTTAGAAGTGGTTAATCCCTGATGTCCTGAGCAGAACGATACACTCAATCCACTATATATAGTTGATATATATTCACCAGTGGCTCAGCTTGTTTGAAAGGACATATTGTAGCCTAATATAGTACCTCGCTTTGTTCAGTATAAAAATCCATTTTGTTCTTAAAGCACTTGGAATGACTAATGCATCAACCGGTGAGATAACCTCCTGTTCTGTTAAACTGCAACGCCACAGTTGGTGAGATTCCTATGACAACAGTTTGTGAGTGATATTCTGTATATTCTAGTCTGTTTGATTTAGACAGCATGTTCAACACAACTTGTGCAATAGAATAGTAACATTAAATGCAGGTATGTTTCTAATTAATCGGACTTTTCGAAAGTGCACTTATTCATTGTTTTTGGTAACAAGGCACTGTATGATAACAGTAATATATCTAAATTTGAAAGCAAATCTAATTCAAATCCACTGATTATTATGTGAGACTCAAATGTGATGACAATAAACCCTGACCTGTTTGTATGATAGGCACTCAAATCACAAGATAAAAATGCAGATTTTATGTAAAAAAAAAATGGATCATTTTTCTCTTGTTCTTTTTATTATAAGTTGGTTGAGATTTGCAGCTGATGGAAGAACAAACCTGTTGAGCTTTGATATGAACATCAACATCAATAGCCTTTCGTTTTATTTCATTCAATCATTCTTTTGCAAATGCTCCATAATGTGTTGGTCACCACTTGCCTTAACAGAGAAGGTTTACCTATGCCATATATAAAGGCTTAGTAATGTAATATTTATTTGGTAATAGAACATTTTATTTAATCCTACTTCACAACCAAACTCCAGTCGGATGTAAGGTATCATGCTGCGGAGGTATATGATATGGTTTATTTCATCTCAAAAAATTGCATTCATGTGGCAAGGAGGAAATAATTTAAATAGTTAATGCTGAGACACCTAAATATTCAGATCTTTGTTTTTTGAAAGTGTAGTCGGCCAACAAACAACGATGGAAGTTCATGTACTGTCTTTTTGCTAATGTGTCCATTCTAACACTTTTGTTTTTAAATGAAAGGATGTCTGATGCACGTTGCCAGTCCTCTGTTTCTGCGACTGAGCAGAGTTCAACACAACCGCAGCACTGAGCTGCAAGACTGATCAAAGTGCAGCGATTAATCCTCCAATCAGACTTATGTGTTCTCTAATAAAAAAAAGACCAGGACTATTCAACATTATCTTTGGTCAACCCATTTAGCGTATCCCCTTTCAGTGATTTCAGAAGCAAACCCAAATTCAACACAATAATTCAAGTCTATGATTTACCTATTGTTGAACAAAGAAGTAAAAGTAGTAAAAGTTATGATTAGTAACTAGCTTCATAAAATATGAGTTAAATCAAAAGTATTTTAGCTACATGTTGAGCATGTCAGTGTTATCCACCTAAGTTGACATGCATTGACATTGTTTCCAGATTCAGGGGCTGCATCTTTGGAAGCATGTTAACCATGAAGCTTTGTCCTTCAGTGTTGGGGACCTAAGGTGATCCTTATCAACTTATTGAGTCTTAGATATACAGTTTACAGGAAGGAAGTTTCCTGTAAACGCACTGTGGGACGGAAAAGTTCAGTGATAGTGATATTCAGTAGAGCTTGGGCTGAGTGCAGGAGATGCATGGCTTCCATCATACATATGCCCCCCCCCCCCCTGCCCAATGTCCTTAGCAGTAAGTGATGTCACATGACTGACTGAACTGTCAACTAAACTAAACTGCCCTGCTTACAGCACTGATCATTTCTTTGGGATTGTAACACTAGAATTCAGACAGAACTTTTATATACAATTTTTTGTATAATTCTTTTTGCAATTTGACAGAATTGTTGTGCTGTATCCAAGAGAAAAATGATTCCAAACCCAAATAAAATGTCATTTTAGAACAGCGTCTATTTGAGAATGCACCCATTGAATATAAGATCTTACCTTTATTTGCATTCTATGTATATCTGTCACTTTTTACATTTCTTCTTGTGTTATCCAGAGGCTTCCCTTCACTGCTCTGTGTAACCCTACTGGAGTAGCTAATTTCATCATTTTGTATGTGACATTGCGAATGATGTTTTGCTCTGGTCATTTAAAAAAATTATTTACACAAGAAATGTTTACAGAGGTTTCCATGTTTCCAGTTTTCACCCTTCCTGGAAAGTAGACTGCACCTTAGGGTGATCTGCTCTAAATACATATTATCTTGTGGTTCTTAAATGGTCTGCTTTTGTACAGCATTGCTTGTGATGTATTAGGTTTTGTTCATCATCAATATACCATGCACTGGAAATAAGATATGCACGCCGTTTATCTAATGAGACGTTTGACTGTAGGTCATGATTTGTTCAGTGGACAGATGGACGCGTGTCAGGACTCCCTAACAGGCTGTACATTAGATCTTTTCAGAAGGAAATTAAATGACTGATACTAAAATGGGATGGTGTGTTTGTTATGAATTAGAATGTGTTAATGTGAAAATAAAGTATATGAAGAAACCACATAATGCATTATCATCAGTGCCAAAGTAGAAAGGACAATGTTACCCTATAACGTGGCCAGACTACAAGCTTTATTTCCATTATTGAGAACCCATTTGTATGTGGAGTGGAACCTGGTACACCTCAACAAAGACACGCCTTTCAGGACAGTGGAGATTCTACCCATTTTCTGTTGCAGACTGAAGACCCATCTGTTTCGCTTGACAAAGGTATCCCTGGAGAGTTTAACCTATGCAGCAGCAAGACAATGGTCTTGCATGTTTGAAGGGATATGTCGACACCTTCGTGTCGTTCTGAGTTTGAAGCTTTATGGTTTATTCCACTTTCTCTCTCTTGTGTTCAGATATTTTTGGCTCTTGATCCTGCACTTGCACTAAGATATTGTGACCTAGTTATGGTGTCCTGCTGCTACAGGTTGCTGTGGGCTTAAGTTTGTGCAGAACCAGAAGTGCAAAACAGCAGAAAGTGCAGAATTGTTCAAGTATAATATAAATATATATCTACAAATGTGACAGATATTAACAAACAAAGAAGTTGAATACTATATAAAAAAGGTATAAAAATATACAGTATACTCAGACACTATGGACAATAAATGTGAACATACTATAGACCTCATAAATAATATGAGGTCACTAATTCATTCAGTCACTGGGTATCCAATGGGGGACTTCTGGTTGTCCCTGTCAAAGCTAGCAGAAAATGTATTTAGCTCATCAGGGAGGGAGGTGTTGTTGGTTGGTGTGGAGTTGTAGGTGGGTTTGTATATCGTGATGGCCTTGATTCCCTGCCACATGTGTCCGTGTCGGAGTTGATGGTGAAGTGCTCCTAAATTTGTAGATTGTGGCTATGCTCGGCTATTTTGATGCCCCTCCACAGGTTGGCATTGGCTGAACTGTAGGCCTGAGCGTCCCCTGCTCTGAAAGCGTTGTCACATGCCTTCAGCAGTATACAGACCTCGTTGTTCATCCACAGCTTGTGATTGGGGAATGTTTTGATCATTTTGATGGTGGTAACATTATTAATGTTGAGGTAATACAGTCCAAAACGGAGGGGGCATGTGAGTCAATGTCTGTGTAGGAGTCCTAGGTGGCCTGGGTGGCAAACATACTGCAGTCTGTGTTTGAACTGGTGCTGTAGTGGAGTCTGCCTCCTGTCCTGTCCCAGTTGGGCTAGGGTGTGGCTTTGTATGCTTCAGCTATGTTTGTGTAAACATGGACTAAAGCAGTGGTTCTCAACTGGTCAAGCCTCAGGACCCACTTTTGTCCTTCGTCAAAAAATCGCAACACAAAGTTTTGAACCACTGACCAATGTATTTACAAAAAATAGGGCAGTAATATATGTGCTTCTCAGCATACCATTTTTTGTAAAGTGAAGAACAGTGCGTACATTTTCATTATATGTAGTCCATGGGAACAAACACACGTCCTCAACATTGTTAGTGCCATGCAAGGCAGATCATATCCCTTCACAGAACTAAAGTATGCTTTTTAAACCAGTTTAAACTGGTGATGGTCATCAAGTTTCTAGAATCACAATTGAACCGTATGAAATAAAAAGGGACATTTGTCTTGTATTAAATAGGCAGAACAAGGCAGACTTGGAACCAATCCTGGAAACTCTCAATGTGTGAAAAAGGTTCAAATCCAATCCCTGTAGGGGGGTCTGCGGGGCTTGTCCCCCAGGATATTTTTTTTTTAAATACCGACATATAATGATGCATTCTGGTACACTCTGAGAAGAAAATAAATACATCTATTATTACCCAACATATTTAATAATATTTAAAGTCTTTTGTTGTGTTACTTTGCTCTGACATTTGAACCTGCTGCTCCTCACAGAGAAGAGGAAAGAGGCTGTGTGAAGTACTTTCAATTGTGGACAGGGTACATAGCCCCCATCAGGGCCAGACTGGGACAATAAGTGTAGGGTTCTAAATACTATACTAGTAGAAATATACGAGAAGAATCCAAGAAGCTTCTCCTCCAAATTTAACATGATTTATTAATAAAATGATATGATAAGTCTACAAAGGAAACACAGCTGTGGTCCTTCCCCATGTCACTAACCACAGTCCACATTGAAGCAGTTCGCTGTCTACAGCTGCATGGAAAAGGCCTCGTCTTCTGTTTACATAATAATAATAATAATAATAATAATAATAATAATAATAATAATAATAATAATAATAATAATAACAAATTGTATTTCTATAGCACACTCTAAAAACAAAGTTATCTCAAGGAGCTTAACAATGCTATGGGGGAGAAAAGAAACAAACTAAAATTAAATAAAAGCTATCTAAGGATCATATTTAATAAAATACTTAGAAAGAAATCAACTAGTGGCCTGAGTTTCAGAAATAAAAAGGTTTAGAGCATAAAAGGTTTAAATATAAAATAAAGCACAGTCAGGGAAACGCAGAGAGGAACAGTTGGGTCTTGAGGCTTTTCTTGAAGAGCGAGAGGGATGCAGAGGTCCTTAAATCTTCTGGTAGCTGATTCCACAGACGAGGACAGAGGGAGGAGAAAGCACGGTCTCCCATGCTGGCCAGTTTTGTCCAGGTAACAGCTAGGAGATTGGTGCTGGATGACCTGAGGGTGCGTGATGTTTTTGAGTGTTGTGCACTAAGCAAGTCCTGTAAGTAGGTGGGGCCTGTGTGATTAATGGCTTTGTAAACCATGGTGAGGACGTTGTAGTTGATCTGGTGGGTTACGGAGAGCCAGTGGAGTGAGTGAAGGACGGGGGTGATGTATTGTGTGTCTGAAGTGAGTATCCAGGCGGCGCTGTTTTGTACATATCGCAGTCTTTGAGTTGTTTTTGTTGGTAGGCCAGCAAGCAGAGAATTGCAGTAGTCAATGCGGGAGGTGACAAAGGCATGGACCAGTTTTTCTGCATCCAGTTTGCTGAGTGACTGTCGCATTTTGGAAATGTTCCTCAGGTGATAGTAGGAAGCTTTGCAGACAGTGTGTGTGGGATGTCTGCTTTGAGTAATTGATGGGGTGTTCCAATGAGATTGGCCTCTGATTTGCTGATATTTAGTTGGAGGGAGTAAATGCTCATCCAGTGATGTATGTGGTCCAGGCATCTTAAGATTTTTGAAAGTGCTAGATGTTTATCGGGGGCAGTTTGGAGGTAAATGTGTGTGTCATCAGTATTATGTTTGGAAGAGTATGTTAAGGCTCCTCAGTATTTGCCCAAGAGGCAGCATGTTAATTAAAAAGAGAAGTGGCCCCAGGACTGACCCTTGGGGGACACCAGAGGTAACACAGTGTGTGTTGGATGTGTTTTTTCCAAGATGGACATATTCCTGTCTTCCTGAGAGGTATGATTGGAAAAAGTCCAGAGCCTTGCCACTGATTCCCACCTCCTTGAGACGCTGACACATGATGTGATGGTCAACAATGTCAAATGCTGCACTTGAATCAAGGAAGATGAGAAGGCTTGGGGAGCCAGTGTCAGCCGCCATCAGCAGGTCATTTAGAACCCTCACCAGAGCCGTTTCAGTGCTGTGAAACCAGATTGGAAGGTTTCAGAGTGCTGGTGAGATTGGACATATTCGTGAAGCTGGCGGGCAACAACCTTTTCAAGAACCGTAGCCAAGAAAAGCAGGTTTGAGATGGAGCGGTAGTTTGAGAGTACCTCAGGATCCAGGTTGTGTTTGTTCTGATGGCTGCCTGCTTGAGAGTGGGGGGAACTTCACCACTCAACAGGTATTTGTTTATGATGGTGGTGGCAGTGGGAATAATGGATGTAGAACAGGCTTTCAGTAGTGACGTGGGGATAGGATCGAGGGCGCAGGTGGAGGAGGTGATAGCTGTGATGATTTTTGAAAGCTCCGTTTGCGTCACCTCCGTGAAGCAGTTCAGGGTTGGTGCATTCGACAGTGTGACTGGAGGAAAGGGAGACACAGGTTGATTTGGGGAGGCTTTGGTGATGTTAAGCCTGATGTTGTCGATTTTCATTTTAAAAAGGTCCATAACGCGGTTGCAGTCATCAGTTGAGGGCGTGGTTGATGAGGCATCACTAGGCTTGAGCAACCGGTGTACTGTGGAGAACAGGTGCTTGGGATTTTTATGACAACTTTTACACATCAGGTCGCTGGTGGACAGCAATAATCCACCATGACCTGCAAACAATGGAGAGTCTCTGTGTTTACCTGCTGGAGCTCTACCTGTGGAGCGCAGGAAGAAGAGACGACGAGGTTCCCGGGCCGGGGTCCTGGTCAGGCTGAGGAAACGTGAAAACAATCCTCCTTCGAAATACTATCAGCACGTCAGCTGCCCCACGCGCGGTGGAAATACACTGGACCATGTTTACACTCCTTTCCGGCATGGATATAAAGCACTCCCCCGCCCCCCCCTTCGGCAAGTCAGACCACATATCTGTTCTTCTGCTCCCGGTTTACCGGCAGAGACTGAAGAGGGACCGACCTCTGACGAGGACAGTGCAGCGTTGGTCCGAGCAGTCTGACTCTGCTCTCCGCCACTGCTTTGGCATCACGGAGTGGTGTGTGTTTGAGGAGGATGACATAAACACACACACTGACGCGGTCATTTGCTACATCGGCAAATGCATCGATGACGTCGTGCCGCGGATTACTGTACGGACATTCCCAAATGAGAAGCCCTGGATAAACGGCGAGGTCCGAGCTAAACTTAAAGCAAGGGCCATCGTGCACAGCGGCGGTGATTTGGATGAGTACAGGAATTCCAGGTATGCACTCTGGAGAACTATTAGCAGTGCGAAAAGACAATACAGGGACAAGATGGAGTCGAACTACAAGGGCTCCAACGCCAGAAATATGTGGTCTGGACTAAAAACAATAACAGACTACAAAAGGACAACGAGTGGTGCTGAGGAAGTGTCTGCATCTCTCCCAGATGAACTGAACACATTTTATGCAGGCTTTGAGAGGCCCCCTGCTGTGGAGGCACAGAAGGCCCAGGATCCCTGCTCACTGGTTTTAACCAGTGCAGATGTGTGTAGATCTCTGAAAAGGATCAACACACACAGGGCTCCTGGACCTGATGGCATCCCTGGCCGTGCTCTCAAGGTGTGTGCAGTTCAGCTGGCAGATGTGTTCACAGACATTTTCAATAGGTCACTGCTCCAGTCTGTAGTCCCCACATGTTTTAAAGAGTCCATCATTGTCCCTGTCCCCAAAAAGACAAAACCCATCTGCCTCAATGACTACCGCCCAGTTGCACTCACCTCCATCATCATGAAGTGCTTTGAGCGGTTAGTCAAAACTTTTATCACCTCCTCCCTCCCTGACTCACTGGACCCCCTGCAGTTTGCCTACAGAGCAAACAGGTCCACGGATAATGCCATCTCCCTCACCCTCCACACTGCCCTCTCCCACCTGGACCATAGGAACACTTATGTGAGAATGCTGTTCATTGACTACAGTTCAGCATTCAACACCATTGTGCCCTCCAAGCTCATCATTAAGCTCAGGGACCTTGGGCTCAACAGCGCCCTCTGTGACTGGATCCTGAGCTTCCTGATGGGCAGATCCCAGGCAGTGCGGATGGGGAACATCACATCCTTCACCTTGACCCTCAACACCGGAGCCCCTCAGGGTTGTGTGCTCAGCCCTCTCCTCTACTCCCTGTTCACGCACGGCTGCGGGGCCACACACAGCTCCAACACCATCATCAAGTTTGCTGACGACACGACCGTCATCGGCCTGATCGCAGACGGCGACGAGACGGCGTACAGAGAGGAGGTCAGAGCCCTGACATCTTGGTGCCAGGACAACAACCTCCATCTCAACATCAGCAAAACAAAGGAGCTGATTGTGGACTACAGGAAGAGGCAGAGAGAGGCACACACACCCACCACCATCGACGGGACTCCTGTGGAGAGATTCAGCAGCTTCAGGTTCCTCGGGGTAAACATCAGTGAGGACCTGACATGGACACATCACACCAGGGTCATATCCAAGACGGCTCGACAGCGGCTCTTCTTCCTCCACAGGCTGCGGAAGTTCAACATGGACTCAAGGATACTCTACAACTTCTATAGGTGCACCATCGAGAGTATCCTGACTGGCTGCATCACCGCCTGGTATGGCAGTTGCACCGCCCTCAACCGTAAGACTCTACAGAGGGTGGTGAAAACTGCTCAGCACATCACCAGGACGGAGCTGCCATCCATGGAGGACCTCTGCACCCAGCGGTGTAGGAAGATGGCCGGTAGGATATTAAAGGACCCCCATCACCCCAGCATCAATCTGTTCTGTCTGCTGCCGTCTGGCAGACGGTACCGCAGCATCCGGACCAAGACCACCAGACTCAGAGACAGTTTTATACCACAGGCTATAAGACTGCTGAACTCCGGAACTCTGTGAATGTCTACTCACATATGTTTATAGTACACACATACAGTATATATTATACACCTCTGCCATACACATCTGTTTATAGTACACATATATATATATATTATACATATCTGTCATATACATCTGTTATATGTAACATATGCATCTGTCCATACCTCCTCATTCAACAGTGTAAAGTATTTAAATACTTTCAATGTATTCCACATATGTATATATTTCACATCCTTAAATCTTTATTGTTGTTATTGTAAATATTCTTCTCTCTTTTTGCATTATTTTATTTATCTTGTTTGCACCATGTATGTTGAGTTGTTGGAGGAGCATGGGATATAAGATTTTCATTGCCAACATATACGTTGTATCTGCTGTGCATATGCTCCGATATACTGCTGTGAAAGTGCAGCATGGGGCCTGGATAGGGCAGAGAAGAGGGCAGATGTAAACTGACTATGGTCTATGTCCTTGGTCTTATGGAAGATTATGATACGTTTTTTGCCAGGAACCACTAGGTTAGGCATGACATCCAGCAGCGCTATCCGGTGGTCAGACATGCCAATATCCAGAGGGTGGGTTTTGGTAACCGTGACATCACCAGTGATGGCAAGATCAAGGGTGTGGCCATGTTTATGGATTGGCTCTGTTGGGTAAGAGGGAGACAGTCCAGGAGGTTGAGGAAGCCGGTGGCCAGTGTGCATTTAGGGGCATCCACGTGAAAGTCCCCAAGGATCACCAGCCTAGTGAGAGTAGGGCACATAGTAGTGATTAGACTTGAGAAGTCTGAGATGAAAGTTTTATTTGCCCTTGGTGGTTTATAGACAGAGACGATTAGTAGGTGTTCTGGAGCAATGCATTTAGCAACTAGACACTCAAATGATGGGAGATCAGGAACCTGGATTTCAACCAGGGCAAAGGTAGTTACAACTACCAAAAATACAATGAAGTACTTGTACTGTGTATTTTTTGACTAATTCTAAGTCCAAGTCCCCTCCTGAGCACAATAATGCATATTTTTCTGCTATCTTTGAAGCATAAAAAAATATTTAGCAATAAGTTCTTAATGAAATTGATAGTGGCCGACTCAGTACTAATTAAACTACTACCAACACTACAATGAAGTACTTTTACAGTGTACTTTTTGAGTACTCCTCTGTCAAAGTCTGCTCCTTAGCACAATAATGCATATTTCTCTGCTATCTTTGATAAGGGATAAAAATATATTTTGCAATAAGTTCTAAATGAAATTGATACTGGACGACTCAGTACTAATTAAACTACACCAACAAGTAATATGAATTAATAAGCATAAGTAATATATTTATTAAGCGTTAGAAAAATGTTCTCCACAATACTGATATTGTTGGACGGGGTATTTTAAGAGGATATGGTAGACGCATGAAATCAAGAGTAGATCCATTCAGTACTCAAGCAGCAGCATTCTTACCCCTTGGAAAGTCTTTAGAGACTGTTCTGAATAGCTGGTCACAACACACACAGTGACCAACCCAACGATACACCTTTGGCACTCTTGTCGGCCTCTTATGGTGCTGTTTTCTTTTCAGGTATGATTGTTTCTCTGCCCCTAGTTCTTTCCTCGCAGATTCTTCAGACTCATCAGCCCCATCCATCCATAAGTCCCAGTCAACGTCTTCAGCCTCCAACTCATGCCCCATGATCACCAAATGATCCCCGAGGGCCAATGACCTCACAATATCATCGTTAAAGTTACCCCAATTAAAAAATTGTCTTTCCTTTATTCTGTTTTCTCTTCTCTTGACTGAATTACAACAGTCGTGTCTTTAACAAAATGTAGTCCGTTTACTGCTTTTCAGACTCCAAAACAGACATTTCTACTGTATATGTTTGGAGAAATGACAGAAGAAATGGCCCAAATTTGTACTTAAGAAACTTGAAATCTTGTCGTGCAGGAAAAAAATATACACTGGCTTAGCCTGCCAGGTGATATAGGCTTTGTTTTGCAATATTTATAAATAATAACAATAAAAATAATTTCAATTTATATAGCGCCTTTCTAGGTACTGTAGGGTTCTAGGTTCTATAGTAAGATGGTTTAAAAGAATCCAAGAAACTTCTCATCTAAATTTAACAGGATTTATTGACACAAATGATATGATAAGTTTACAGTGATATGATATGTCTACAAGGGAGACACAGCTGTGGTTCCCACCCCCCATGCCACTGATCCACAGACCACGTTTAGGCAGTTAGCTGTCTACCAGCAGCATGGAGAAAAGGCCTCGATCTCAGGTATTTCTACTCTGTGTTCCTTCCGGTCTCCTCTTCTCTCATTGGTTGGCATCCCCGCCTCTTCTATTGGGTGACGTCATCAGAGGTGGATCCATGGCACGTTCTGCTTATCCCTCTTACGACGTCACCGTCGCCATCTGTTGGCGTAGTCATGAAGCTTCCACCTATGATATTCTATTGTACAATTCTTCTGAGGTTTATTGATTATTAAACACTTAAAAATATTAATGCAGCGTCAGTGAGTGAGAGTTATAGTGTGTAGGAAATGGTGTTTCATTCGATGTCCAGGGGTAGATTTAAAAGAAAACGAAGTGAAGCTCCTCATATAAGTTTAAAAGGAGTGTTTAATAAAAGGATGCAGCAGTAGGTTTTACAAAGTTTCACAGCTGTGGCTCAATAGCCCAGTACACGCGTCCACAGGCCACTGAATGAGTGGAGCTCATCAGTAGTTACTGTCTGAGGGTCCAGAACAAAAGAGAGCGATTTCACAATACAAACATGTTTTATAGAACCATCACTTTCCGGCCATAAAATAAACAACTTCAAAATAAGATGAGCTCCGTTCTCGTCCTCTCATTGGTTGGTAGCGGGGGCTGGATCCTGTTGGCCGCTTGTCGTCACATGGGGTTTTCCGGACTTCTATTGGCTGACATCGTCGGGGGCGGGTCCTCCCATGACGTCACCGTCGCCATCTTATTAACGTAATCACGAAGCTCTCACCTACTATATTCTATTATACAATCCTTCTGAAGTTTATCAGTTATTAAACACGCAATAGAGCTCCTGCGGTCACGTGACTTTTGGTTGGGAGCCACCATTTTGGCAGTCAACATGACCACCGGTGCCAGTGTTTTCTTACCGAGCGAGTATACTTCTCATTTTAATTCAAGTGAAATTCGGCTTTATAGTACAAAATTAGAGAGATTAAATATAAGCGACCCATATAATTCACCCGGTGTGCTTTTCAAGAGCATAACCTCCTGCTCTGAAGACGATGTACCCGACTTGCGCTACGCAGACATCCACAGCTATCTTGTAAGCTTTCCATCAGTGTACTCAGGAGACTCCCTCAGAGCGTACAAAAGCTTGGAGGCTTACAAATGGTGTCAGTCCGGCTTCGTAAACAACATTCAACTGTGGAGTCTTACATCCAAAAACTTCGGCATCATCACTGCAAGGGTAAGTATTAAATTATTCCAGTTTGATAGGCAGTGTCACGTTAGCATTGTTTGTTTATTAGCTTGGCTAGCTACGGAAGTGTCACGTTAGCACGTTTTATGTCTCCTCTTCTCTGGAGATGGAAGGTAATCGAAAATTGAGGGGATAAAATCCGGACTCAACGGATTATCACTCTTTCTCCCTACAAAATAAGAAGGAATATTTCAACACGGGTTTGTTTACCACTAGCTTGCTACAAGCTAACTTGCTAACTGGCTAGGCTGCGCCAGAGCCACACTTGTTGAGTTAAAAAGGGACATCACAGTGTCCGTTAGCTATAATAACTGGGTGCTACTTCTTAAATTAAACTAATTAAATTTAATTAAACTGACCAGAAACTTTTTGTAGCATTGTACTGTATTCCTTCACCCACCTGATATGAAGTGATCACTGCATAAGCGAAAGCCAACGGCCGGGGGGTCCCATCTTTCAGTCTTTTTCTGAAGGCTCCTGGCTCTTTTAATCGCTCCAATCCACTTCTCCCTCCTCTCCGCGTCTTTAGGAATGCGATAATACGATACACCTTTCTTTTTCCCACGCCTATTTGTGCAACCTGGTGCACAGCAGTTATCCACCATCCTTGACAGTCTGCCAGTGCCTGTCAATTTACTGCCGCGATGACTGCCAAAATGGCTGCCCCTGTCGTATCTCGTCACGTGACCAGCATATATGACATCATCTGCAGGAGCTCTATAGTATCATTGCAGCATCAATGAGTGAGAGGTAGAGGCGGTGTGTTTAGTATGTAACTCCACGCGTCCTTCTCCCTCTACTCATATATACAATACAATATTAGCTATATGCTAACTGAGGCTAAAAACAACATCCAGTTAAAAAATAAACAGTTTCAAAGTAAAACGGTTTTCAGAATAAGACAGGGTTGTAGTTACACCTAATATTGATTATTATTTCTTAAATGTGTTTAGTATGTAATTACACGCGAAATTCTCCCGCTACTCATATATACACAATAGTGATGCGCGGGTTAAGGATTTTTAACCCCCGCACCAACCCAACCCATCGTGACAGCCAATCCGCACCGCCCGACCCGCAAAATTACGCTCTGATTTTTTAACCCAACCCGACCCAACCCGCGAAAATGGGAGAAAAAAAAAAAAAAACATACCAGTGAGTTTACGTCGTGATTTGCCAAACGGTAGGCCTATTAACGAGGGGTTTTGCTCACAATTATGAGGAGATGCACGGCAGGCTATTATTTTCGCTAAACAAATGATTGACAGGAGGCATAGCTCGCAGCTTGCTGCTGCCCTTTGCTGCCTGTGTGCGGTGCATGAGACGGAGCGGGAAGAGAGGGAGAAAACCCCATTTTATCCTTACACAAAAGACAAGCATATGAACGGATACATATAACTATAATAGCTGGAATAATTGCGATTTTTACCCGACCCGCCCGCTACCCGCATTTTCCACGGAAAAAACAACCCGGCCCGCCCGACCCACGGGCTAGCCCGCGGGACCCACGGGTTTTGGGCCAGCCCGCGCATCACTAATACACAATATACTATAAGCTACATGCTAACTGAGGCTAAAAACAATGTATGTATATATGTATATATAATATACATATATACATATTTACATATACATATATATACATATACATACATATAAATATATACATATACCTATATATACACATATACATACATATACATACATACATAAATACATACACACACACACACACACACATACACACACATATATATACATATACATATTATATACATACATATATATATATATATATGTATATATGCATTTATTTATTCATCATTTGTTAATTCAGGTTGAAGAAGATAGTTGCAGCTCAAAAGATGACGGAGAGTGCAGGGAAGTGCCAGGATGCACCAGGATGCTCAGCATCACAACATTTCAAACGCCGAAAGTCAGACAGTCACAGCCTGGAACCATTTTTTGCTTATCACCCCCAGTAAAAGCCCAAAAATCTGTCTCTGCAGAGAGTGTTCATTTGTAAAGATGGCACAAATCGCAAATGGCTCACATACTGTGAGGAGAGTCACACGTTATATTGTACAGTATGTTTGGCATTTTCCAAGCCATATGAAACCAATCCCTTCATAAGTGGAATGCAGGACTGGAAGCATGTCAATCAAAGAGTAGAGGAGCATGAAAGGGGGGGCACGCATAGGGTGTGTGCTGAAGCATATTTTTTACGTGCATCAAAAGCTGATATAGCCAGTCTGCTACATGGTCCCCAAATAGTGTCCCACGTGTTGGAACGAGTTGTTGAAATAGTTAAAGTCATTGGTAAGAGAGGACTTAGCTATAGAGGGACACAATCTGAAGCAGCTCACACATTGGATGACCTGAGTATTGACCATGGGAACTTTTTGGAGCTTGTAATTCTTCTTGGGAAATATGATGTATGTCTGAAGGAACATCTCACTGAGTGCATTTAGAAAAGTAAGAAGGTGCATCAAACAGGAGATCAGGGTCGAGGCTCTCTTGTGACATTTTTGTCCAAAACCACTGTGAATAAAGTCATCTCTACAGTGCAGCAACGTATATAGGAGACCATTGCAAAAGAGGTTAGAGAGGCTCAGATGTTTTCAGTGCAGATTGACACAACCCAAGACATAACATCCCAAGACCAGTGCTATAGTCTTAAGGTATGTCAAAGACACCATTCAGGAAAGGCTTCTTGCAGTGATGAAGTGTGAAGCATCAACTGGCCAATATTTTGTCACGGTCCTTGCAGATGTCCTTGAGAAATTTGAATTGGAGATCAGGAACTGCATCAGTAATGCCACTGATGGTGCATCCAATATGCAAGGCCAATACAAAGGTTTTTCTGCTCTGTTGTCCTCGAAAGCGCCAAACCAATTGCATGTGTGGTGTTATGCACATGTGTTAAACCTGGTTCTGGCTGACACAACTGAAGTGGCTATTGCCAGTGGATCCTTGTTCTCACTAATAAACGATATGCTGTCTTCTTTCGTGAGTCATACCAGAGGATGAATGCGTTGGAGCACGAAAGTCAAGACAGTCGACATAAGCGTCTTTCCATGATTGGAGAAACAAGGTGGTGGGCCAAGGATGTTGCCTTGAGGAAGATTTTTGGGTCCTTTGGGAAGCCAGGCCAGTGTGTCTACACTGATGTCATCAGGGCACTGAAAAATATTGAAGGCCAGTTTAACCTGAAGACATCAGCGCGTGTCAAAGCAAAAGGGTGTTTGGATGGTTTAATGAGGTTTGACACAGTTCTGACTGCTCAGCTTTTCCTCAGGATCTTTGAAGTCACAACACCACTCTCTAAATACTTGCAGACGCATGGTTTAGACATCTTGACTGCTCACCGAATGGTTCTGACCACTGAAAATGCCCTCAAGAACATGTCACAAGATTTTGAGTCGTGAAGAAAGCTGCTGATGTTTTTGTTCAGTGGGAAAATACAAAATTGTCTGAAGAGGAATGTGATAGGGAAGTGGAAGAAGCTCTTCCAGAGAAAAGGATGAGGAGAACAAAGATGATGGATGGTGAAATGGCAAGGGATGAGAGCTTTGGAAATGCAAATAGTGCCTATGAAGCAGAGGTCCATAACCAGGTGATGGACACAGTTACAGGGAGCCTCCAAAGGCGTTTTCTATCCCATGGTTCTCTCTATGCAGACATGGCTCTCCTTGACCCAAGAAACTTTACCCAAGGTTCAGGTCTGCCTGATACTGCTTTTCAAGGGTTGACCAAATACTTACTCAAGTTTGACAGCAATGCAACTGCTGCTAATTTGCAAAGTGAGCTTAAGTGTTTGGCAGCACCAATGGCCACGTCTGAAACAGTCTGTATTGAATGAATACAAAGTTAGGACAGTGGTGGAAGAAGAGGCTGAAGAGAACAAAGACACAGAAGACCCAAGTAGCCTGTGAGAGAAGTTTCTTTGTCCTCAACTATATAAAGAATAGATTGAGGAGCACTAATTCCAAGGAACATCTCGAAGCATTTATGCTTATGGCCATAGAGAAGGACATCGTAATGTCCTTGTGCAGTGAGCTCATTATAGATACAGTTGCAGAGACCAGTGCCCTGGAGTAAGCTTTTACTGCCACAGTATTCAGTACATTTTCATTAGCAACCTATAAATAAAGTTTCTATCCTCCAAGTTAAGTAATACAGGTTAGGGCTACCTTCTTTGTGAGTGTTCTGAAGTACTTTTGTTTTATTGATGATTTGTTATAAATAAACACCTCAGAAATTATCATTGATTGTGTAATGTTATTATCTGTGAATATCTTCAGTCTATAAGGCTTTTGGTATAGTATCTTGAAACGCTGGCAAGTGGTTATTTAAACACAAAATCGCGTATGGGCTGTGGGCCTAAATTGTTATCCGGGGCCTTTTTTTTAGCCCCAGTCCATCCCTGCCTTCACCCACAAAAATCATTTGCATTTTTTTGCTTGTATCCAATTTGGACAGATATTTTTTGAACAAAAAAAGCTAATTTAATGGCATATTGGGTGAATATATATACTTGCTAACTCAGTATTATTTTACGTAAAATAGATTTTATACATTTAAAGAAAAAGCAAACTCACGAAGAAATATTTTATATCAAGGCTGCCCAACCTTTTTTGAACCAAGATCTACTTTTAAAGTTGATAGTGTGTTGAGATCTACCAAGCCATATCGAAAGCCATAGCGTAGCCACAATTAATTGTTCACCTATATAATAACACCATTTTCTGACACAAAGATCAAGTTTTAACAATAATAATACATTTATTGAAGTAAATGTACGTCGTGCAAAGAATAAGCACAAGTAGGCCTAGGACTGGCCCGTAAAAACACAACAACATACAACCCAATTAATACAATGCCTAATTTAAGTTGGAAAAGTGGTTCTCTACCTTAGTGGGACTTCTGGCACTGAGAGGCGGAAGTTAGTTTCTCATAGTCCAGACAGTAGGAGCTGAGTGCCAGCCCTAAGCAGGGCGCAAGGTGGTCATCAGTCATGGTGGATCTGTATTTTGACTTAATGATTTTCATATGTGAAAAGGCAGACTCACACAAATATGTTGATCCAAAAGGTGCAGTCAAATTCTTTGCAGTTTGTCTGAGGTTGGGGTACTTCTCTTTCTGCATTAGATTCCAGAATTGGACATTTGTGTCAGGTGTAGCTCTTGATTTGAGCTCAATGTCATTATTTAGTGTGAGGATCTCATTCTCAATAGCACCGCTATCCAGGTTGAAGAGTGATGCCACTTTGGACGTTATACAATCCACATCTATATTCTCCCCAAATGGGAAACTGAGAAAACTGACAACAGGCTCAATGGATGCAAAGTCAGTAAAGCGCCTGTCAAATTCTGACAAGATGCTTTGCTCTTGATCATCATAACGTACACTCTCAAGCTCTGCACAGTCTTTGCCCTGACGCTTAAGTTCTGTGTCCATGTGTGGAAAGTTCCGCAGATCACACTGTTGCAACCTGCTTGATAGCAGCTGTAACTTGCTTTTAAAGGTGTTCAAGGAGCTGATCATGTTGATGATGTGTTTGTGCTTACCCTGCAGCTCTAGAATCAAGTTATTGAGCTTGTCAGTCTGATCAGTAAGAAAGGCTAAATGCAAGAGCCACTGACTGTCTTCTAGCTGTGCATATTCAGCATGGTTCGAACGTTTCAGAAATTCTTTAATTTCGGGCAACAATTCAGAAAACCGTTCCAGAAATGTACCTCTGCTGAGCCACCTGTGTGCAGCAGCAGATCTGTGTGTTCTGCACTGGTCTCCTCCAGCTGCGCACGGAATAATCGCCTCTGCAGACTCCTGGCCCGAACAGAACAGGCAATCTTGTTAGCCACATCCATCACTTCTTTCATATTTAAAATCTTCCCGCGCAACCCTTGCTGGTGAATTATACAATGGTAATTCAGGAAATCCGGGAAAGATTCAGACTGTTTGCACAATCCAATGAACCCAGCAGTACGTCCAATCATTGCTGGAGCCCCATTGGTTGTAATGGAGCTGAGTTTGAAGAGGGGCAACTTGCTCTTACTAACGAATTCCATAAAAACCTGAAAAATATCTGTGCCTCTTGTGTACCCTTTCAAAGGCAAAATTGTCAGCAGCTCTTCTTTTACACTCATATTGTCGAAAACCATTCTAATGAACACACATAGGTGAGCCACATCCACAGCATCAGTGGATTCATCGAATTGCGCAGAAAAACACTCACATGTGTCAGTATCATTCCTCAATTGCTGTTCAACATCCTCCGCCATTCCCTCGCATCGCCGTGTAACAGAATTTCTTGATAGCTGCACATCCTGAATAGCAGACACAATCTCCTTTCGATTTTTAAAATCGGCAAAAAGCGCATCTGTGGCTTCATGAACGCTTTCACGATCTCACCATCCTTGAAAGAGTTCTTTCCTTTTGCAAGAACACGACAGACACGATAAGAAGCTATGGTTGCAGCCTTACTCGTGGTATTGGGCCTGGTAAAAATGGACTGTTGTGCTGCTAGCTGACTTTTAAATTCCTTGACTTTTCGGGCGCGCAGTGATGATTTAGCTGGGAAGTTTGTATCGTAGCTCTTGTGGACCGTCTTGAAATGCTGCTCCAAATTTCCTTTCTTTGGTAAAGCCACATTTGCATTGCAGATAAGACAGATGGACTTGGTATTCGAATACACGAAAAAAGAATCCTCCTCCCACTCTGATTGAAAATGATAAGTTTTAGATGTTTTAGCTTCTGCCGCCATGGTAGTATCCACTCGCTCTAGTTAAGCTTCTCGCGCCCTTCCGAGTCCTTAGTTAGAACCTAGCAACCATACCATGCGCGCGCAGATAGAAAGAAGCGCGTGAGATTTTTTCTTTGATTATGCCTGATCTACCTTACTATAGCTGTACAAATCTACACACTGCTTCACGCGATCAGCAGTTCATTGAGCCTATTTAAGATGTTTTAAGTTGGAATTTTTATTTTAGGCCTATTTTACACAACAGTAGGAGGGTAGCCTACACACAAAATGTTCTCGCGATCGACTCGAACTCAGCCCGCGATCGACAGGTTGGGCACCCCTGATGTAGGCCAACAATGAGCTTCCCCTCTTTGAAAGATGTTAGAAAAAATCATTATATTGGAGCGAACATTAGAAGATAATTCACTGTTTCTGGACGGATCATATTTGTCCAATTCGGTAGTATTACCGGATGTTGTTTTTAGCCTCAGAAAGCATAAAGCTAATATTGTATTGTATATATGAGTAGAGGGAGAAGGACGCGTGGAGTTACATACTAAACACACCGCCTCTACCTCTCACTCATTGATGCTGCAATAATACTGTTGCGTGTTTAATAACTGATAAACCTCAGAAGAATTGCATAATAGAATATAGTAGGTGAGAGCTCCAGGACATCACTAACAAGATGGCGACGGTGACGTCATAAGAAGACCCGCCTCCGACGACGTCAGCCTATAGAAGAATCCGGAGAACCCTATGTGACAAGCGGCCAACAGGATCCAGCCCCCCGCTACCAACCAATGAGAGCACGAGAGCCGGAGCTCGTCTTATTTTGAAGTTGTTTATTTTATGGCCGGCATGGGGTGGTTCTATAAAACATGTTTGTATTGTGAAATCGCTCTCTTTTATTCCGGACCGCCAGACAGTAACTACTGATGAGCTCCACTCATTCAGCGGCCTGTGGACGCGTGTACCGGGCTATTGAGCCACAGCTGTGAAACTTTTGTAAAACCTACCGCTGCATCCTTTTATTAAATACTCCTTTTGAAACTTATATGAGGAGCTTCACTTCGTTTCTTTTTAATCGATTCCTGGGCCTCGAATAAAAGAAAATTTCCTACAAAGACCAGCAGCCGCCACTGATTCAAACAATATGTCAAGATTGTGTAATGTTATTATCTGTGAAAATCTTCAGTCTATAAGGCTTTTGGTATAGTATCTTGAAACGCCGGCAAGTGGTTATTTATACACCCTCCCCTGTTCTATATCATGTATTCTTAATCCTCCTGTTATCCTCAAATTAACTTTAAACCCTTTATCCTTGGGGGTCATTTGACCCCAGCAGTTTAATCCTCAAGAAAATATCTTATTCAAAATGTATACCAAAATGTATGTTTCAGGTGGTTTATTTCTTTGTTGGCTTCCTAAATAACCATTCGAATAAAACATTAAGCCCACCCGCCCAACCCTTTTTTTCACCGTGGGGCGGTGGCAAAGAGTGGGGCGGTGGCAAAGTGGTTAGGGGCTTGGCCTGGGAACTGGAAGGTCACCAGTTCAAGTCCCCGAAAGACCTAGTGCCACCGTGGTGTCCCTGAGCAAGACACTGGTTACCTTCACTGCTCCCCGGGCGCCGTACATAATGGCAGCCCACTGCTCCTAACACTAGGATGGGTCAAATGCAGAGACCGCATTTCGTTGTCCTAGTACTTGTACTCTGTGCAATGACAATAAAGTTGAATCTTCTTCTTCTTCTTTATACATCCAGGATTCCTTTCATGTGAAGTTCGAAAAATGTATAAATGAATAAACACAATAGCTGGAGGTGGTTCCTCTGGCACCAGAGGATGAAGTCCTGCGTCAGCTACCTGTACTCCCTGTACTCCCTGTACTCCCTGTACTCCCTGTACTCCCTGTACTCCCTGTACTCCCTGTACTCCCTGTACTCCCTGTACTCCCTGTCGTCCTCGTTGGAGATGAGGCCGATGACGTCGTCAGAGAACTTCTGCAGGTGACAGGTCGCCGTGTTGTGGGTGAAGTCTGCAGTGTAGAGGGTGATGAGAAACTGTGTCAGCACCGTCCCCTGGGGGGCTCCCGTACTGCAGATTATGGTGTCTGATTGACACTCCCGGGTCCTCACATACTGTGGACGGTTGGTGAAGTAGTCCAGGATCCAGGAGGTGAGGTGGTGATCCACCCCCGAGAGCTACAGCTTGTTTCCCAGGAGCAGGAGCAGGGGCTGGATGGTGTTGAAAGCACTGGAGAAATCAAACAACATGAGCCTCACAGTGCCCCCAGCTTTCTCCAGGTGGGAGAGGGACCTCTGCAGCAGGTAAATGACAGTGTCATCCACCCCGATGTCAGGCTGGTAGGCAAACTGCAGCTTGTCCATCGATGGTCTCACAAGGGGCCGAAGGTGTCCAAGGACTAGCATCTCCAGGGTCTTCATCAGCTGCGATGTTCGCGCCACCCGCCGGTAGCTGTTGAAGTCCTTAGGGTGGGGGTTCTTTGTCACGGGTACCACACAGGACGTCTTCCACAGTAGTGGTACCCGCCCTTGTGTCAGGCTCAGGTTGAACAGAAACTCAACAATCCCACACACCTCGTCTGCGCAGGATTTGAGGAGTCTCCAGCTGATGCCATCTGGACCCGCTGCCTTCCGTGCCTTACACCTCTGCAGCTCCCTCCTCATCTGGTTGGTTGTGAGGGACAAGGTGCCGTCTGCAGAAAAGAAAGAAAACGTTGTACCAAGTAGGCGTCTTTTCCAGGGACTTGACCAGTGTCCTCTCAATGGCCAGCAGAGCGAGGCTGCTTAGACGGTCTTGGCCCATTGTGTTGCGGGTGTAAGATTTAAGCCTTTTTAAACAAGAGAAGCTCCTTTCTACAACCAAAGATGTAACTCCAATTGTTGCCCCTAATGATAACAGTTTGTACAGCTGGGGCATTGCACTGTCCAACTCCATGTCTTTTAGAAATCACACAGCTTTCCCCTGTTACCCTGCAAGTCCTTATTTGAATACAGGACTTGAAGTTCAGACCTCAGTCTAACTGAATCAAAGTATTGGCCATAACTTTCCATGACACTCTGGAATGCCTCCTCTGGAAACACTTCTCTCATCTCATCAAACTTCCCTGGATTGACTAATTCTAAGAAGCGCAAACTTTCCAAATTTGAAAAATGCAGAGGAATCTGCTCCATGAGATTATCAAGGATGGCCATGTACAGATTTCTGTAGCGCTCCTGGGGATCCTGGAATTGGGAGAGACGGCGCTTTCTCATGGGCTCATTTCGTAGGTCGGAAGTGAGACCTGCTGCTTTGTCATAAACAGCCTGGAACTCACCCTCTGACCTCTTCTCTTTGGCAAAAGCAAGAAGACACTCAATTATTTTCTTGCAGTAAAGAATGTCCATGGCCCTCTGCTGGACGATATCAAAGACCACATCAGTCTCGGAGAACATTTGTTCATATGTGTACAACATGAACACAAACTCAAAATCCTCCAGTTTCATTACAAAACCTTTGGGATAATCCAATGTGTCATCATCCATTGTATTATCTGCAATGATGTTATCAAAAGTCTGCAGGAGGCCATCATAGTTGTTTGCCACAGTGTTCACTATCCATGATGTGAAATTCCATCGAGTAGGAGCGTTTCTGGGCAACCTTGAACAGCCTGCAGACTCAAGATAATGTGTCCTCTTTGTGGATTTGGAGAAAAATTAGGCAAACCCAGAGAGTGATGCAAAAAATATTCTGCACTCAGACAAGCATTTAGCCCCTTGTGACAGCACCAGATTAAGTCTGTGTGCATAGCAATGCACAAACATGGGTGCAATTGCCTTCACTTTGGCCTGCAGACCATTGAGGGTTGAAGCCATGACAGCAGCCCCCTTGTATGTCTGTGCTACAAGTTTATCCCTAAAATTGTAGCCCTGCATGTTTCCATTTAATACTTCAAAAACAGACTGAGCATCTCGCCCCCAAGAAACATTAAAAAAAACAATAAAGCGCTCCTGAATTTTACCTGCATGATCAACATAGCGAACAATGACAGAGAGTTGGGCACGGCAAGCAATATCAGTTGTGTCATCCATTGCCATCCAAAAAAGGGAGCAGCCTGAATTTCATCTCTGATCTCATCAGAAACAGTGGCTGCGAGAGCAGAGATCAAGTCATATTGGACGGAATGAGACATACCATAAAAACACAGCTGATGACTGAAATTGTGTGGCCAGGACAGAGTCATATTTAGATAATGTTTCTGTTAACTCCCTGTAATTCCCCTTGTTGGATGGTTCTCTACTCTCATCATGCCCCCTAAATGATAGCTCCAGCCGGCCAAGCAAGGAAGTCACATCAATAAGGCGGTTTAGGAAGGCCCTGTTTGTTTGACTGCTTCATTATGTTTTGACACTTGAATGCAAGCACCTTCATTGAGTGCATGTTCAACCCTGACCCTGCCCAGGCAACTTAACCTTGCACATGCACTCACTTGTTCATTGCTCTTTTCATGCCTTTTATATGCCCTGTCAAAGTTAGACAGATCCCCAAAACACAATTTTGACCAGACAACACATCCCTGAGATGGTTTCGGCAAGAGACATGGCCAACAGTACACTTTTTTTGTCACAGCACTTCCAGTCAGCCAGCTAACTTTGTCATACCAGGAGAGATGAAGAGACCTGTTAATGTTCCCTACTTTTTTGCACCAAATCAATCTTAGGTGTTGATCTGCCCTGCTGTTTAATTCTAAGTTTCTAAGGAAGACTATCAAATGGCTTCGCCAAAATCAGGTCGACAATATTAACATTGTCTGCCATCGTGTGCACCTTCGTAGCTGGCTAGTTCACTCCGACATCGAGCCAACAGTATGGACGAATGAACGAACTAACGAAATGATATTAATATATATTTGGGACTGAGCTCCCAAATGCTAAAGTGACGGTGTATCTCAAAATAGCAGTCAATCATAGGACTTCCGGTATGAGGTGTGCTGAGTAGACGCATAGGCAGCTGGCTCCCATGACTTTTAGTTTATTTTATCTTTTAAGCCTCTCCTTTTAAGGATTTTTAGTTCGCAAAAGACTAGTATAACTGTACCGACTATTTCTTACGTCTCGACTATGTGTAAAACAAAGGCCAAGCAAGATAAAGATGCATCTTCTTTGCCTGCTAGTGTCACGCTAGCGGAACTTAGCTCTCTGTTAGAAGAGCACAGGAAAACCTTATCTGCAGACTTTAAGTCATCTTTCGAGGTATTTAAGACCACACTGGACGGCTTGCACTCAACTGTTACAGATCATGGGCAGCGGATCAGTTCTTTGGAAGACAACTCTAATGAGCTGGACGTCGTCTCCAAAAACTGGAGGACGCATGTGCTACCCTCCAACAAGAAAACGTGTCGCTCAGAACGAAGCTAACCGACCTGGAGGGACGCAGTAGGCAACAAAACATCAGGATTATTGGCCTACCTGAGTCGCTTGAGGGATCACGACCAACCGCGTTCTTTTCCCAACTACTTGTGGATGTCTTTGGCACGGAGGTCCTCTCTTCACCCCGAGCTCGATCGTGCCCACCGGAGCCTCGCACCCAAGCTTGCTGCAGGAGATAAGCTGCGGCCTGTCATCATACGCCATATGGCCAACTGGTTCCTCATCCGCAATTACTGACCCATCCTCACCTCAGTCCCCATCCCCACCTCAGTCCAGCCCTACATTTCCACAAGTACAAGCAATACAAGCAGACACTCTGGAAACTAATTATGGACTTATTTTGTCGATTGTTGATGAAACTGGTGGCTGGTCCCTTTGATGAGCAGGGGATCAGCCATCTGCGAATGGACATAGCCCAACAGCTCATCAAGGAAACGGGTTGGTTTCTAATTTGTTTTCAGTTGTCATGCAAGTGCTATTTATTCCAGCCAATAACATGGCTATCTGTAATCAACAGATGATTTGAGCTATGTCGGGTGCGTGGCGAACATGACACCCATGACAAATGGGTCAGGCAAGTTTGGAGCACTTGAAGTTGATTATTGTAATGTTTTACAACTGCCCTAAAGCATATCTTCTTTTTTTTTGCCCTTTTCTTCCAGACGTAGTGCACACGTTGTCAAAGCTGGTATCACAGCCTTTGTGTGGGGGAACCACCTGTGGACAACGATTACTGTCCTGCATGTATTTGACAGCCAAAAAATAAATAAAGTCCCCTGCCGAACCATGCCTCTATTCATCCAGTGATGAAGTTGTAGCCAATTATGACAGTTTTTTTCTGAATTGGGAACAGCTACAAGTAAATAGTCAATAATAAATATTCACCTGGTTCTTTCAACGTCTGAACAGCAGCTCAGGCCATTAGCGGTAAGGCAGTGGATTAATACTGTTAAAAAGGTCCACCGTAATGTAGGGAAAATGGACCAATCAGGGGGCAGTATGCACGTAGGGGAATTCCAGCAGGCTCGCGTAGTCAGTGGGGAGTAAGAGTTTAATGCGAACTGCGAGGAGTTCTGGTTGCCGCATTATTGTGCCTGTTTCTAGTTGACAGTTGACAGTTGAAGCCTATTTGACAGTTGAATGTGTGCGTGACAACTAAAAGTAAGTGCAAACTCAATTGGAACCGTTAGTTTAATAATGTCATGCTGTTCTTTACACTGTAAAGGGGAAATGCTAATTCTCCGCTTAGCAGGCTAGTCTGTGGTAGTTAGTTTAATGAACAATTTTGTAGCGTCTGTTAAGTGCTATTTCAGGTTTGGGAAATATGTGTGTAATTGTATGTATCAGGGATTCTTGAGATGAGGGACAAAACATGTCCGAGAGATAAAACTCATTGTAATTCTTAAAATGTGTTTAAAAAATGTCCAATAATTTGATTAAACAATAAAACAAGAACTTATTTATACCACAAAATGTGAATTAATGCTTTTTTACACATATATTTTATTTTACATCACCTAGTGTGCTGCCTGAACCCCAAAATACCCTTGTCCGAAAGCAAGTTCCATGACTTTACAATACTTAAATAATTGTTAAAATTAAAATAAAACAAACACAATAGCTACTGTGATCATGTATTTTAAGTAATTATTCAAACTATATAGAAATTTACAATTAAAAATATATATTTATGTACTTTTTACGTGATTGAAATCGCGTCCGGAGTTTCTGTCAACACCATAAGATTTTTCTAAAAATGCAAAAAAACAGCCATTATATTGGCCAACTCATACTCTAAGGACCCCTTTTCCACTTGCTGTTTGGTGGACATGCCATGAGGCCACTGCTCTGGTAAGTAAATATTTCTCATATTTTTCCTTAATTATCTTCTTTTACAAAACCAGCTATGTCACAACCATAGAGTGTCAACATCATGGTCGATAAAATTCAAGGTTTATGTGATTTTATCAAGAAATAAAAGTTTAATCTAACGTTATTGTTGAGGCCACTAGCAGCTAGTGATAAACAAGATGGCTTCTGCAAAGAAATCACATGTTATGATGAAAAATTGAAGATATCGTCAACTCCGTAAGACTCCATCAGACGTCAACTCCGTAAGAAATGTTGTCTTATGGAGTTGACCACTTACCTTATGGTGTTGACAAATGGGATTTAAATGTATCATTTGCCCATTTAATTCAACACCACGGCATCCACACACCACATTGTCTGGCAAAATCCTCAAAAAGTATCGCCTGATGCATCAGGTTCGTGAATTTGGCCTTAGCTACAAAACACTCAGAGAAAACACACCAATCCAAAGAGAGCCCAGTTACCTCCAGACAATCTCCTCAGTGGTTCACACATTTTTTGAAAACAATTCAAGAATCACGACAGACAAGCAAGACACCATCACAAGAAAAAAAGTGAAACGTCAAAGGATGGTAATGACAGACACAATGCAGAATCTCCACCAGTCATATACTGAGCAAAACCCCAGCATTCGCCTGAGTTATTCCTCTTTCTGTGCACTACGTCCCTTCTACATAACACCACCCAAAACCTCAGATCGAAACACTTGTCAGTGCCAGATCCATGAAAACGCCACGCTCATGCTTGATGTTTTGAAATCTTTCCAGGCTGTGTCAACCAGCAAGCTTAAAGAGAGTTTTCAGCTTGTCTGTTGTTCTCCACCAAGTGAATCGTGTCTATTGCGCACCTGTGCAAGATGCCTTCACAAATCATCAAGTCTGCCTTTAGAGCAAGGGAAAACAAAAGTGGACTGGAAGCAGTGGGAACGGGTCGAAGAGAAAACAGAGGATGGAGTTCACTTTCATACCAGACTACAGAAACGTACGGGTACTCTGTCGGAGCTGATGGATCTCTACCAAGACAAATTAAGAAACGAAACAACCACCCATGTCCATCTTGTTCAAAATCAATCCAAAGAGTACCGAAACATGATTGAAAATTGCAATGAAAGAACAGTGATTGTGCATATCGATTTCTCTGAAGCATGGAAATGCAAATACAGCTCCGAAGTACAATCCTGCCACTATGGCCAAAATCTCCCACTGATAACGCTCCATACAGGCATGTTTTACACCAAGCAAGAAAAACAAGCTTTTTGCACAATTTCCGAGTCCAAGCGCCAAGACGCAGCAGCAATATGGACCTACATGGATGAAGTTCTGAAGGACATTCATACCAGATTCCCCCACATTGACACAATTCACTTTTGGTCTGATGGTCCAAGTAAACAATACAAAAATAAAAAGAACTTTCTCCTCCTCTCCACCATCCCTCCTCGACTGGGGTTCAACAATGTAACATGGAACTTCTTCCCTACATCCCACGGAAAGGGCGCCCCGGATGGTATTGGGGCAACAGTTAAGCGGTGTGCTGACAGAATGGTTCTTGGAGGAGTGGACATCGTCAATGGCATGACTTTTCATCAGCTTGTGTCCAGCAGGCTAAGTGGAGTCCACCTACACTATGTCAGCACTGATGATTTCCTGGCTTATGATGCTGTCCTCCCCAAGTCCCTACGACCCATCTCAGGAACAAGAAAGGTTCATCAAGTGGTAGCTCGGGGCAATACCATCTACTGTAGGCATAGTTCATGCTTTTGTAATGAGCCACAAATCTGCCGCTGTTTTAATCCAGTTGCACACCACCACAATCCAGTTGCACACCACACCACACCACACACACCACAGCATGCAGATGAGCATCGGGCTGTTCAGAGTCCTCTTGCCATGTTAGTGGAGGCAATGGAGGAGGAGCCGATCAGAGCACCTGAGGGCTTAATGTCAGCAGTGGGGCCGAGTGACATCAACACAGAGGATTGGCTTGCTGTGGTTTATGACTACAATTGGTGGCTGGCTAAAGTGCTTAAAACAGGTCAAGAACAAGGGGATGTTCAAGTGGATTTTTTCCACCCTCATGGGCCATGTAGTCGTTTCCAAAGGAAACAAGGGTGCCAGGATGTCTGCTATGTTCCATCTACTGACATCATAGTCAAAATTCACCCATCATTACCAGTCCGCACAAGCCGCACAAGGGATATCTACCAGTTCTCCTCAGAGGTCATGGACTTCCTAGATGAGGACCTTTTCAATCGGTTGTTGCCAGGTGTTTAAATTCATGCCATGATATAAGATGAGTTCAAGATTTACAGAGAATTTTCCATTTCCAAAGGCTGAATTAATGAATATTCTTAGTGTTTTTCTCCATGATCTGTAAATTTGATGAGTTTATGGACTGTTCAATAGATCAGATATGAGTTTATGGACTTTTCAAGAGATCCGATATGCCTACTGCCAAGTTCCTGTTTTTAAAGTGGGTGTGAGTGCAAAAATAACGATTGATATTAAATGGCCTTTTATCCTGAAATGTTACAGTTGAAAAGTTGAGTTTTTGAAGTTCAATGGCCATGTTAAATGAAGTTATCTCCAGTTCTCTTCTAATTCGTCAACACCGTAAGATGTGCGTCAACACCGTAAACAGCTGGTCAACTCCATAAGATGAGTTTTCTGTTCATTTTTGTTTTTAAAAAGATATTTTATTACATTTTCTCACATTATCTCAACAAAAGCACTGCATTTCCTAAATAAATGTGTAATTTCTGTATTGCTGACTAACATTGTTTGTTTTTGAGATTAAAAAATAAATGTGAACATGTATATTTCCCCAGTTATAATAATTGGCAGCTTGATAATATATATATTTTAAAGTAATAGTATTAGTTTAAAAACATGGATTGAATAACACAGATTAAAATAACCTCCAGTAGTCAAAATAACTGCAATAAGTTTATTCAAAATACATATTTCTATGTTTCTTTGTGTCTTACGGTGTTGACAAAATCCCAGGCTTGTCCAGCAAACATGAAAAAAATGTTTAAAATGTTAAACCTGGGAGATTGTATTTCAACAGCATCAAAAGGCCAGCACCTGGGACAAATATAATATATAGATATATTTTGGAAAAATCAACATTTTATTTTTAGAAATTAAAAACCCATTTTGTCCCTTGTCTCAAGAATCCCTGGTATATATAACCTGATAACTATGGTATGGTATAAAAGTGGTTGTAGTGCCCTCCTGTTAATTTAGCAAGCTGCTAGTAAGCTGCATAGGGCAAAACGTGTGTGCATGTGAGCCGTTAATGGCCACGAGGGTTCTGCATGCGCAGTCATACCTGTGTAATAACAAGTCCACATGCTGTAGCAGCTACACAGGATTGATTCATCAACGTGGGATAACATACTGTATTTAATGTATACTTTATTCATTTCCTGTTTGTATGGGTTTATTTCAGAATCACACAACTAAGTATGTCATCGAATCTTCAATAAAGAAGACCATTGGAAACTGGTGGTGCTCATCTCATTTAAGTTTAGTTTAGCAGTCCTGACCGACTGGCTGTAGCGCTTCAAACCACATCCGGATCAGAATATTTATACAGTCCTTTAAAATTAGTTTTCCTCCATTTCAATTTGGTCCTTCGAGCCGGATTCAGTGAATCACTACAGACTGATGTCCGATCCTAATCCAGAGGGAACTCGTCCCAAGCGCCAGGTGAAGCAGCCCGCACATCTGCAAGACTTTGTGGTCCAAGGATTAGGCCCGGCAAAGGAGCATCCACCACCACCTCCACGTGAAGATCCTGAAGTAGACGAAGCAGCACAGGCATCAGAGGACGTAATCAGAAATTCCTCTCCTATAAGCCAGGCATCAGAAAGGGACCAATTGTTAAAGGAAGAGTGGCAGCTCACTATGGACGGATTAAAGAAAGACAATGATGAGCTTCGCGAGCAACTTGATCAGGTACCTCAGCTGACCTCCTTCTGGAAAGATATGAGAAGGGAGAATGAGGAGCTGCGTAACCACGTGCGCCATGTTCCAGAAATCATGGAGATGCTGAAGAGCCTGTCACAGGAGAACGCTGCTCTCAAGCAAGGATTCCAGCAGCTGGCAGCACCGCCAACACAGCCAGTGACACAGTCTCTTCCAGCATATGCCTCTCAGTTACAAGGAGCATCTGGCCATTCCCCTCATGTTCCAATCAGACCAGAATCGCTGTATGCTCATCACCAGTTCAGTGCCATGTCGTCCCAACAACAACAGTATCCAGTGTCGCCTGTTCCGCAGTACCAGCATCAAGCAATGCCCACCCCACAGTTGGCTGGGCAATTAAGAGGCCTCAGTTTGTCAGATGAGCCACCAAATAGTTCATCACGTTACGGCTTCCAGGTACCAGGGCAGAGAACAAGTCAGCGGCAGTATGCTGAACCTTGGCTCCAGTCATCTGCAGCTCATCATCTGCACCAAGGCCCTGGGCTCTATGAAGAGAGTAGCAGGTTTCAACCACTGCACCCTGCCAGTCGCTATCAGAGCGTGCATCAAGTTGAGGAAAGAGAGAGTGGTCAATACGGGCGGCCTTCTCCATCATATGGCCCCAGTGGATACTCATACACTGACAATGTGAGTTTCAGACCACCTCACAGACCGGTTCCGCCACTTCAAGGTTTACCTACCGGCCCACAAGAGCGGGTGTATAGAGGTCCAAAGCCAAGCATCCCTCGCTTCTCATCCCCAGATCCACGAGAGTTCTACAGGCTGAGGATGGCGCTGGAGAATCTGCTCCCTGATGACGCCACCGAACTGTTCAAATTTCAGATTCTCTGTGACCATTTGAAGTTGGACGAGGCACTGTTAATTGCAGATTCTTATTGCAATTCAAGGCACCCCTACACAGACACGATGCATGCCCTGACAAGGATGTATGGACAACCTCATAAGCTGGTCCTCAGCCACATCGCTGAGGTCATGGATGGCCCGAACATCAGCAATGATGATGAGAAGAACTTCCGCCTGTTTGCTCTTCGTGTCCGCTCGCTGGTCAGTATGCTGGGGCAGCTGGGGGCAGAGGGGCGTGCAGAGCTAGATTGTGGGTCACATGTATCAAGGCTACAGAGTAAGTTACCACATGACCTGAAGATCAGCTTTAAGAGATTTCTTCATCCCATGAGAGTAGCCATACCCACACTTTGTGAGTTCTCGACTTGGCTGGAATATGAGCTGCAAGTGCATGAAGACAGCATGAAGTTGCCCAGCTCTTCAAGGCAGGATTCTTCAGCAAAGAAGAAAGAGAACCGTAAAGACACAAGGCCTACAGGTAGATCCACTACCATTCTTCTGAGCACAGAGAAGGTGGACAGCAGTAATACACCCACACCCCAGACATCAGCTTGTCCTCCTCCACAGAAAGGTAAATTCAAGACCTACTGCCCTTACTGTGATAATGACAGCCACTTTCTCAATGGGTGTAACAAGTTCAAGGAGCTCACCAAGGAGCAGAAAGAGTCGTGGATCAAGCAGAACAACAGATGCTGGCGGTGTGGCCGTAACCATTATGCATCCAAGTGTACACTGAAAGCCTTGTGCAAGACCTGTAACCGGAAACACCTTCTCATCCTCCATGATGTGAATGACCGAGGGAAAGAGAAGGAGGCTGAGGCCAGCACAGCAGAGAACGGTCTGGTAAGCACAACCAACGAAGTGCTTTATGCAGATCGACCCGTGTGCAGCCGTAAAGTCTTACTGAAAGTCAGTAAAGTCCTACTAAGAAATGGAGACAAGGTACTTGAGGCGTATGCAGTTTTGGATGACGGGTCAGAGAGGACCATTATCCTTCATGATGCTGCACAACGTTTAGGCCTCAAGGGGGCGCCAGAGGACTTAATTCTCAGGACAGTGAAACAGGACCAACAGGTGCTTCATGGGGCGGGGGTGTCCTTCACAGTAGCTTCAGTCACAGAACCCCAAAAGGAGTACAGCATCCGTGGTGCTTTCACAGCAGAACTACTTAGCCTGACAGAGCACACCCACAATACCAGCACACTGCAGCAGAAGTACAAACACCTGGCAGGATTGCCTCTTCAGCCACTTCACAAGGTACAACCAGTTCTCTTAATTGGATCTGACTGCCCACATCTCATCACACCCATAGAACCTGTCCGTCTGGGTCCCCCTGGTGGTCCGGCAGCGGTGAAGACCCGTCTGGGGTGGACGCTGCAGGGTCCAGCTCATGAACTCAGACGAGGGTTGAATCAGCAACACTGGCCGGAACAGCCACCGCTGGACAAGCAAGCTGAACAAGATGGTGAGTTGAAGCAGTCAGTCATCTGCGGTCTGACAACCACTAATCCATCATTGCCAGACCCACAGAAAGCTGACTCCCTCTGTGAGTTCATCACTGCTTGTGTACACCAGTTGTACGGGGCGGCCGACCTCACAGAGGCTTTACCCCCGGACGCTCACCAGAGAGCTGAAGAAGCAGCCCTTCTTCAAGCACAGAGAGACTCCTTCCCAACAGAGATGTCCCAGTTGAGGTCAGGGAAGCCTATTTCAGGGAGTAGCAAGCTGAGTTCTCTTTGTCCAGAAATAGACAGTGCTACTGGACTGCTCCGCGTGGGAGGCCGCCTTAGGCGATGCAGTGAGCTAGAACCCGACGCAGTCCACCCAATCATCCTCGAACCTAAGCACCCTCTGACCCGGCTGATCATCAAGGATTATGATGAGCAACTGTTCCATCCAGGCACAGAGAGGGTTTTCGCTGAGGTGAGGAGAAAGTACTGGGTGTTAAGAGGGCGTGAAGCAGTACGGCGACACCAGTTCAAGTGCACTGAATGCAGGAAATGGAGAGGGCGTCCTGAACCCCCTCAGATGGCTGACTTACCATCAGCTCGACAGCGTGTTTTCAAGCCAGCATTCTACTCAACTGGCGTGGACTGCTTTGGGCCCTATCTAATTAAAATTGGACGGCGGAATGAGAAAAGATGGGGACTGCTGTTCAAGTGCATGACTACCAGGGCAGTGCACATTGACCTCCTCGCCAGCTTAGAGTCAGACTCTTTCCTCATGGCAATGAGACGCTTCATCTCAAGACGTGCAAGCCTCATGTGATTTTGTGTGACCAGGGCACAAACTTCAAAGGAGGAGATCGCGAGTTGCAGGAGTCCTTCAGAGCACTTCAACCAGAGCTCCAGGCCCACCTTTCCAGTCAGCAGGTTCGATTTCGTTTCAATCCGCCAGGAGCACCGCACTTTGGTGGGTGCTGGGAGAGAGAAATCCGCTCTATCAAGACTTCACTGCAAGTCATCATTGGAGCGCAGACCGTCACCGAGGAAGTCCTGCGGACTGTCCTTGTTGAGATTGAGGGGATCCTCAACTCAAAGCCGCTGGGCTACACGTCCGCAGACGCGGCGGACCCCGACCCAATTACCCCCAACTGCTTTCTCTTAGGACGACGAGATGCTTCGTTGCCTCAAGTGGTCTACCAGGACTCAGAACAGCTGAGTCGACGACGCTGGCGGCACAGCCAGCTTCTGACAGATCATTTTTGGAGGCGTTTCATCAAGTACTACTTGCCAGGCCTTCAAGCCCGCCAGAAGTGGAAGACAGATGCCTCAGATCTTCAACTTGAGGATGTCGTGATGATCGTCGATCCCCAGCTTCCACGGGCTCTCTGGCCTGTAGGGAGAGTCACACAGGTGTTCCCAGGGACACATGGGAAAGTGAGAGCTGCCAAGGTGGAAGTCAAGGGCAGGACTTACACCCGGCCAGTTGCCCGTCTTGTCCGGCTTCCTGCTTTACCTGATGATAGCTGACCTATTGTGTGACTTGTCTATTTGATGTTGATTGTTGATACAAGTGTGGATGTTGACCTTTTTTGATGTACAAATTAATGTTGTTAATTTGGGGGCGGCTGTTAAAAAGGTCCACCGTAATGTAGGGAAAATGGACCAATCAGGGGGCAGTATGCACGTAGGGGAATTCCAGCAGGCTCGCGTAGTCAGTGGGGAGTAAGAGTTTAATGCGAACTGCGAGGAGTTCTGGTTGCCGCATTATTGTGCCTGTTTCTAGTTGACAGTTGACAGTTGAAGCCTATTTGACAGTTGAATGTGTGCGTGACAACTAAAAGTAAGTGCAAACTCTATTGGAACCGTTAGTTTAATAATGTCATGCTGTTCTTTACACTGTAAAGGGAAAATGCTAATTCTCCGCTTAGCAGGCTAGTCTGTGGTAGTTAGTTTAATGAACAATTTTGTAGCGTCTGTTAAGTGCTATTTCAGGTTTGGGAAATATGTGTGTAATTGTATGTATATATAACCTGATAACTATGGTATGGTATAAAAGTGGTTGTAGTGCCCTCCTGTTAATTTAGCTAGCTGCTAGTAAGCTGCATAGGGCAAAACGTGTGTGCATGTGAGCCGTTAATGGCCACGAGGGTTCTGCATGCGCAGTCATACCTGTGTAATAACAAGTCCACATGCTGTAGCAGCTACACAGGATTGATTCATCAACGTGGGATAACATACTGTATTTAATGTATACTTTATTCATTTCCTGTTTGTATGGGTTTATTTCAGAATCACACAACTAAGTATGTCATCGAATCTTCAATAAAGAAGACCATTGGAAACTGGTGGTGCTCATCTCATTTGAGTTTAGTTTAGCAGTCCTGACCGACTGGCTGTAGCGCTTCAAACCACATCCGGATCAGAATATTTATACAGTCCTTTAAAATTAGTTTTCCTCCATTTCAAATACCTTTTGAAAGCATGACTGGGTTCATATCTCACAGCGGTTATTTTGCTTTGTAATGGTCACTATATGCACTTTTTTAAGGCTAAAAAACAAAGCAATATCCTTTCAGATGGCCATGCTTGTGTATTGTCCGTAACACATGGCTTTTGCATTCGTTTTTGAGGCTTGCGTTGGCAGCGTCTGCCTGTGTCATATTGTGACTATCACCAGTTAACATGGGTGGGGTTTATTTCATCCATGTCAAACGGTGATTTGTAAACGGCTGACAAGAGCTGACAAGATGTATATGGTTCAAGCACGACGTAGTTTGAGCCGGTCGGTGGCGCAATGAGCAACGATCAACAACTGAAAGTACTGAACATCAACACAACTTTGGAGCCTTTTCTACACCAGTAGTGCGACCCATGCTAACATGAACACTAAGCTTTTCCCCAAAAAAATGTAAAACTAACATAAGTAACACCGCTTTCCGTTGTCACCCTGCCTCTCCAAATGCAAAACTGATATTAACAAATATGCAATAATGCAATAACAGCTGAAAAAGTGCTTAGGTGTGTGTTTTCTTTCATATTTACCATTCAATAACGCAATCACTGCTGTCTGTCCCATAGAATAACATGACAGCGCAGCGTTTGTTTGGAACTATTCACCCTATTCTCCATGGTTACAAGGGCGGAGCCATCTTGTTTATTTTGTGCTAGTACTTCCGGTGGAACAGCTGAGGCGTTCGCTAACATTAAAAGCAAGGGCAAAAAGAAGTCAGGTAAAATGACGAGTATAATTTGTGCAGTCCGTGATTGCCATAACAATTGGAGAAAAAGAAGATTGTCTCTTCAGCAAGAGTGTTTTACTCACGGGAAGAAGCGAATTGAATGCTGTGGCCCATCGTTTCATCTATATCCGCCTCCTAGCGTTGAGGAAGACCGGCGTCTTTGGCTGAGGGCACTTCACTTAAAAAAAACTCCAAAAAGACCCTATGTCTGTTTGTTTCATTTTGTGGATGGTAGACCTACTACCCAACACCCGTATCCCGAGAAATGGCTTGGGTATGAAGCTCCGGTGCGACGTCCGCGACGACAGCTTGTTAGGCAATCAGGTAAGTTCTCAGAACATACTTTGCCATAACGCGAGTTAGTAGCTGTGGTAACATTCTGTTATCGACTGCTTGTCAACACAGTTTTAAACGATTGTAGTTTAGGAGTAAATGTTTTCAAAATAGTGTTAACCTTAGTTAAGCCATGACAACACGGATACATCTTAGTTTTAACTGAGTCATTATTTTCATAGAGGCATCAACCAGCAATGCTGCTGAGGCTGAGCCTGAGCTCGAGCCGGAGGGTGATGGACATCGCGACATCGGAACGCAGTGGGAGGATCAATGCATGACCGATCACAACTATGCTGCAAGACCTTTACTTCACCAACCTCTGCTGTGTGACCAGGCAACCCAGTGCTCAGCGAGCACTGCAAAATATCAAGAGCTTGTGCGAAATGACAACCTGAGCCTACTTTACACTGGGTTGCATCTAGATGCTTTCACCTCTTTGGCTGATGACCTAACCCGTGATTTCTCTAACAGCTCTCATATTCATCCGTGGGATCAGGTCTTAATGACTCTCATGAAGCTTCGTCTGAACCTACTTCAACAAGACATCGCAGAGAGGTTTCAGGTGTCACAGCCCTTTGTCAGCAAGGTAATTTCTTTCTGGTTAGAGGTCATGGAGGAGAGGATGCGGCTTTACATCCCTTGGCTACCCAGGGAGACTATTAGGGCAACAATGCCACAGTGTTTCAAAGAGCATTATTCATTAACCACCTGTGTCATCGACTGCTCTGAAACGCCCCTTCAGAAGCCCGGAGCTAACCGGAACTAGCTGACCAGAAGATCATACACAAAGCGGAAGAAAAAAGCCGTTAAAAATGGGCAGGGCGTAATAGGGTGAATTGCGGCTTACATGAACCACGTGACTGCCCTGGCGGCACATCAAAGAGTGTCGCAACTCTTAGTATCTATAGCTCTGGGTGCTGTGTTTGCAGTCTGCTTACAGTAGAGCTGATGACGTCACATGCATCTTCAGAATTAGCAGAGGGTGGGATATACGCCAATCGCGAAAACATGCGAGAATTCCTGAGGAGAATAGTGTGGCCGTATGCTTAGAGCTAGCAACTCGATGTACCTGTTGCAGATCCTTTCTTTAATAGTGATGTGCCCACGATTACACCATCTATAGTTCACAAACACAGCCAGCCCTCCTCCTTTCCTCTTACCACTCTCTCTCGTCCGGACAGGACGAAAAAAAAGAAGAAGAAGAAAAGAAGAAGGAAACCATCCGGTGTAGCATTAGCAGAGTTGTGGACTCCTCACATGACTTGGACTCGAGTCAGACTCGAGTCATGAATTTGATGACTTGAGACTTGACTTGACAAAATCTAAAAGGACTTGCACTTTGACTTGGACTTTAACATCAGTGAGTCGCATTTGGACTTAACCTCTTTTGTCTCGAAAAGACTTGCTACTTTCCCCAAACCCAAACATTAAAAAGTATGTTGACATGGACTGCGCTTATCTGTCTTTGCACCAGTGTGCATCTGTGTGCGTAACGTGTGTGGCACGACATCCAATCAAATTAGATCCACGTTGTTTTGATCGGACAGCATCCAACCAATCAAAGTACTGGACAACCAATGAGGCGGAACAAACTATAAGGCCCAAGTAGGCAAAAATTATACCACGGGTAGTTTCGTTTGGATTTAAAAACTTTGAGGTTGTCAACAAAAAAAGAACTGCAGTCTGTAGAACATGCAGAACGAAGATAACAGACGGAGACGCGACAACTTACAACTTCGTTCGACATTTGAAGTTGCACAAAGAACGTTAAGTTTTGAATGAAAGCCAGCACTAGCTTATCAGATAATTGCTAGCTAGCTACATATCAATGGTAGCCTACTGTAAACGTCACCTTGGCTTACGAACACGCTAAACGGTATATCCTGTGGGTTCATTAATGGATAAGTTCACTATTTTGCACTTTGAGCCCCCTTTCTGGGTCGTCTTGGATGAAATAGAAATGTTGACGATTGGTCCATTCTCCAGCTTTTGGCTAATTTGGAATCACCCCCTACTGTGTTGGTTGTGTCTAACATATGTACAGTGGGGCAAAAAAGTATTTAGTCAGCCACCAATTGTGCAAGTTCTCCCATTTAAAAAGATGAGAGAGGCCTGTAATGTTCATCATAGGTATACCTCAACTATGAGAGACAAAATGAGAAAAAAAAATCCAGGAAATCACATTGTAGGATTTTTAATGAATTAATTGGTAAATTCCTCTGTAAAATAAGTATTTGGTCACCTACAAACAAGCAAGATTTCTGGCTCTCACAGACCTGTAACTTCTTCTTTAAGAGGCTCCTCTGTCCTCCACTCGTTACCTGTATTAATGGCACCTTTTTGAACTTGTTATCAGTATAAAAGACACCTGTCCACAACCTCAAACAGTCATACTCCAAACTCCACTATGGCCAAGACCAAAGAGCTGTCAAAGGAGACCAGAGACAAAATTGTAGACCTGCACCAGGCTGGCAAAACTGAATCTGCAATAGGTAAGCAGCTTGGTGTGAAGAAATCAACTGTGGGAGCAATTATTCGAAAATGGAAGACATACAAGACCACTGCTAATCTCCCTCGATCTGGGGCTCCACGCAAGATCTCACCCCGTGGGGTCAAAATGATCACAAGAACGGTGAGCAAAAATCCCAGAACCACACGGGGGGACCTAGTGAATGACCTGCAGAGAGCTGGGACCAAAGTAACAGAGGCTACCATCAGTAACACACTACGCCGCCAGGGACTTAAATCCTGCAGTTCCAGACGTGTCTCCCTGCTTAAGCCAGTACATGTCCAGGCCCGTCTGAAGTTTGCTAGAGGGCATTTGGATGATCCAGAAGAGGATTGGGAGAATGTCATATGGTCAGATGAAACCAAAATCGAACTTTTTGGTAAAAACTCAACTCGTCGTGTTTGGAGGAGAAAGAATGCAGAGTTGCATCCAAAGAACACCATACCTACTGTGAAGCATGGGGGTGGAAACATCATGCTTTGGGGCTGTTTTTCTGCAAAGGGACCAGGACGACTGATCCGTGTAAAGGTAAGAGTGAATGGGGCCATGTATCGTGAGATTTTGAGTGAAAACCTCCTTCCATCAGCAAGGGCACTGAAGATGAAGCGTGGCTGGGTCTTTCAGCATGACAATGATCCCAAACACACCGCCAGGGCAACGAAGGAGTGGCTTCGTAAGAAGCATTTCAAGGTCCTGGCGTGGCCTAGCCAGTCTCCAGATCTCAACCCCATAGAAAATCTTTGGAGGGAGTTGAAAGTCCGTGTTGCCCAGCGACAGCCCCAAAACATCACTGCTTTAGAGGAGATCTGCATGGAGGAATGGGCCAAAATACCAGCAACAGTGTGTGAAAACCTTGTGAAGACTTACAGAAAACGTTTGACCTCTGTCATTGCCAACAAAGGGTATATAACAAAGTATTGAGATGAACTTTTGTTATTGACCAAATACTTATTTTCCACAATCATTTGAAAATAAATTCATTAAAAATCCTACAATGTGATTTCCTGGATTTTCTTTTCTCATTCTGTCTCTCATAGTTGAGGTATACCTATGATAAAAATTACAGGCCTCTCTCATCTTTTTAAATGGGAGAACTTGCACAATTGGTGACTGACTAAATACTTTTTTGCCCCACTGTATATATAGTTCCCTATTCCTTTTCCTATCACCCTGCTGCTATAACATGTGCAATTCCCTTACAGGATTAATAAAAGTTATCTTATCTTATCAGAAGCCAGAGACTTTACATGCTCTGAGATGCAATCTAGGTCATATTAGGACATGTTTTTCGTGTATAATTTCTCCTTTTCCCTGTACTGTTGCACACAATTAAACACCAACATACACAACAAAAATATTTTTATTAACCGAACAGAATTCATCATGAAACAATACTGAACAATAACACATGAAAAACCTTTACACAGCCTTTTTTTAGAACAGAGTTCAACTCAAGGGAACCTTTGGCTGTGACATGACCATCTCATCAACCTCTCACTTTAGATGGTCATAGGTTGCTGACTTGGCCTTGGCAAGAGTTGTCTTGGAGTACGCCTGCTTGTAGCAGACAGACCCCTTTGCCACCATGAATTGTTTGTGGGTAATGAGGTTACTCAGGGTCTCCATTCCCATACTAGGTCTGAACTCCGTTCTGTTTTTTGTGACAAGACTGAAGATGCGTTCGCAGTCTGCATTGGAATGGAAGATGCAGAGGATAGCCAGCATTACCTTGCAGAGTAAAGGGTACTTGAGATGGCCATTTCCATCCTTCAGCTGACTCATCAGGTGCCACTGTGTGTCTGGTCTGTCACAGCTGGTGATGCTTTCTGGCAGAGCATCGGTTTGGTAGGTCATGAATTGACCCTCAAGCTTGTCCATCTCCTCAGCACTCATCTTCAAGCAGGGGAATCTGCCTGTGAAGTACCTCACAGAATTGAAGTCTGCGCTGTCCCGTGCAGACATGTCAGCCACAGAAGCATTCCTTATCACTGGGTCATCATAGGGAAACTTCTTCACCATGTACTCAACAGCCTTCATGTAGAATGCCCGCACAGCGCTGAAGACCTGGGCAAGCTGCAGCTCCTCAAGCTCAGGGTGATCTCTTATGAAGTCTCTGGTGTTTTGCCCAATGAACAAGGTCTCATTGCTCTTCTGGTTGCTTGGTTCCCTGAATGGTACCTGGTGAACCTTAGCAGCTGCATTGATCACCTGAGGCTTCACAAATCGGTTCAAGAGATTCTTCAGCTGTGTGGTCAAAGTCCTGTGTAGTATTTGTATGCAGGGTTTGTCTAGCTGCAGCAGAGTGTTGGCCTCATCAAATATCGGCAGGACCGCACTTAGAAAGTAGCAGTAAAGATGGAATGTTGGGTCCTGCAGATGTTGACATGCCCTCTGCACTCTCTGTTGTGCCCCTGTCTTGGGCTGAGTGGCTCCAGTGCTAGATGTATTGGGCTGAGTGGGTGCAGTGCTAGATGTCTTGGGCTGAGTGGGTGCAGTGCTAGATGTTTTGGGCTGAGTGGGTGCAGTGCTAGATGTCTTGGGCTGAGTGTGTGCAGCGCTAGATGTCTTGGGCTGAGTGGGTGCAGTGCTAGATGTCTTGGGCCGAGTGGGTGCAGCGCTAGATGTGTTGGGCTTTGCCGTTGCAGTCTTGGGCTGTGTGGTTGCAGCTGCTGGTGTTTTCTTTCCCTGACAGAATTTGGCTAGGTTTTGTTGGCGAAAGAGATAGCCTGCCAAATCAAACTGAGAATTGTCCTTGCTGCCGCTACTGTGGGTTGATGTGTCCTTGCTAACACTGTGGGTGGACTTGTCCTTGCTGCTGCTCTGCGTGGTCTTGTCCTTGCTGCTGCTCTGCGTGGTCTTGTCCTTGCTGCTGCTCTGCGTGGTCTTGTCCTTGCTGCTGTGCCCAGACTGTTCTGACTCAAAGTATTGCAGCAATGCAGGCCACTGCTGCAACAACCTGGCGATGCATTTATCTAAAGAGAGCCACCTCGTACTTACATGTTTAACAATCTTTCTCATTTCCACTCCACACAGATCCTGAAATTTCTTCAGTCCCTGTTTCCTCTTGCTGGATTTGTCTAGGTAGAAGTATATGTCCACCAGCAGCTCTTCAATGGACACTGGAAGCTGAGCAGCAGCTTTTTCTGCAGCTAGATGAATTAGATGGCACGGGCATCCCAGCACATATACTGCACTGTTTTTTTTGTTGATGTAGCCTGCCGTGCCAGCTTTGAGTCCCTGCATCACCATGGCATTATCTGCCCCAAAACTCATGCAGTTGTCCCAGGATATGCTACGTTTCTCAAGTTCATTGTCAATGAGTTTGAATATGTTCTGCCCAGTAGATGCCTCATGACACTCTGGCAAAGATAGGAGTACTGTCAGAACACGCCCAAGTCCTCGATCAAAGTACTTCACAACAAGAGGATACAGCTTACAGTCTCCATAGTCAGTGCTCCCATCCGTGGCTAGGGAGTATGGAGCTGTCCTCATTGCCTCCGTGATCACAGACGCATCCTCCTTGGCAAGAGCTCCAACAATGGCGCTGCTCTTTGTGCGACCAGACCCATACTTTCCTGCAATTGCAATCACAAAAATATTGCATTGTATTATCATGATTATACTCTAGATTACACAGAATTGCAGAATTACAATCATGATATTAATCCTCTGTAGAGTAAGTTGGCCTAGGCTATTTTTTTTTCACCTTTACATAAAATGAAAAATGTTTATTAGAATGATACAGTATCAGTAGGCTATAAATTAGCAATGATTAATTTGCAAGATTTAAATCAGATTATCAACCAGGGCAGTACTGTAACTGTTTTATATAGTCTGTACAGATTGTAGAGTGTATTGTGACAGTATACAGATATAAATCTATGCCTATGAATGCTTGAGATGAATTGAGGCTATTTGTCATTTGAGCCTTACCAGCGATTTTCGAGTCCGGAAACATCTTTTTCACCAGTGGCCCGATGTGGTCGGCCACCGCGATCGGGATGTTGTGTTCCACCAGAAAGTCCACGGCGAGCACTTCGGCATTTATGACACTGGTGTCACTGTCAACCGTAAAGAAGCCCGCGATGGGCCTTGTAGCTTCCACTGCCGCCTTGTATGACGTGTGTTTAGCAGTCCTGATGTGCTTTTCAACGTCGTGTCGGCCCCCATGCCTCACGCTAAAATCTGTCTTACACAACATACAGTAAGCGTGGAAGTCGTCCAGCTTCGACCGGGTGATGGTCGGCCATTCTGCGTTATATTCTAGCTTGAAGCGCTGTTCAGAAATTCGCCGCTTTTTCAGCGGAGGACAAGTACGTTCACCATCCATTTTTGATAGACTTCAACTGACAGCTCGCTCCGCGATTTCGCGGGCATAGTGTATTCACGAATTATCATTGGTCCATTAGAAATTAAGATAATAAAAACACAACACATATGTTAAATTATATAATGAAAAAAACCCAGATATTAATATGTTCTACTTATCTGTGCTATAAATGTAATTTTTGTATGATTCCAATGATCTTAAATAATTTTATAACCAAAATAGCTGAATTTGCTCGTGACCTGAGCAGAGGAGACAAGCGGGGTAAGGCAAAGAGCGGCGCCTCACGTCAGATTGAGCAATCCCTCACAAAGCGGAGCTAGTGAGAAATTAGCACCTCCTGTATAATGCCTCCCTGCTCTGTAACAAAGATGCAAGTGAGGAAATATTCCCTCCTGTATAATGCCTCCCTGCTGTGTTACAAAGATGCTTGATGGATTTTACCCCGATATATATATGTAACAGTATGTAACCATAATGATTTACCCCGATGAATCTGCCACAAAATACAACAATGCAAATGCAGACGAATGGAAAGCCACCAGTACGTTTAATTATTAGCCAAGATTACATTGATATCCGAGTGTTTCCGAGGGGATTGTTTAATGTCTGTCATCCATTTAACATCATACAACGTCGTTGTGATCACTTTGAACCCAACGATCTTTTTTTTTTATGTATTGGTGAGCTGAGTTTGAGAAATTAAACTGTGCAGCTAAAGTTGTGTTTTTTGGTTGCTATAGTTATCTAGTTGCTATGCTAGCTAGCTCAAGAGACTTAAATAACCTAAACGATTTAAATGGAAGCGTTCAATTCGCATGTAATGATAGCTAGTTATCGAGCTGATGTTATAGTTTCCCCGATTTAACTCATTGTATTTTAATGGGTAAAGGTAAAAATCCTCAGGGTGCCTGTGCATCTTCGCATGAAATAATATATTAGCCTACCAGTTATTAACACGAGTTCTCTAGCTACCAACTGCCAACTCGTTGTACCTATCATAGGTGTGTGTGAAGAATGCTGAGATAAAATATGAAAAACAACCAGTAGTCAATGTGCAAGCTGCCAATTGAATTATGTTTTAATAAACTCTATTGGCTTCACATATTTTTCACATATCTGACTCTGAAAGCCAGCTACGAGCTCACCGCACGGCACTGGTCTACATGAATAGAATTCTTCATCAACAGCGGGAGCCAAAACAGCATAGCATCCTGGTAACAGTAGTGAGGGTATTACAAAAAAGAAGTACAGCCGATCCTATTGGCTCTTTGTCAACGCAAGGGACGAATCACAAAACGGCTTATATGTGAGCTTTAGGGCTGGTTGGATGTCAACACAGGCACGAGGCTGCCAGCTACACGATTCATTTTTCGATTTGTTGGGTAATGCGTAGGATATTCAAGTCAAGCGTAGCGGCGTAATTAGGGCCTGGAAATCGTATCTGCTACGCCAAAATCGTGTATGTTGGCAGCTCTGCCTGCCTGTTGACGAACGTTATTACATCTTTGAACTTTGTCCGGCGATCTTGTCTTTTTTGAATGTCTATGGCGACACTCCTGAATCTCTCTCTCAGCCTGTAGGGAAGCTTTGCTATGATTGTGCGCATGTTAGCAGCATTTTCCATCTCATCTAAGTACTCGAGGTCTGACATTGCATTACTGCAGCTTGTGAGAAAGAGGGCGTATGATTCGAGTGCCTTGGTGTCATCTGTTTTTATGGTAGGCCAGTTTAAAGCCTTGTCAAGGTAAGCCATGGATATCTTGTATTTATCACCAAAGCGTTCTTTCAGAAGTCTCTTGGCTTCAGGATAGCCCTGTTCTGGGTCCATGTGAAAGCAACTGCGCACTAAGTCATTAGGCTGTCCATTTGTGTGTTGCTCTAAATAGTACAGACGGTCTTTGCTATTTTCAGTCTTACTCTCTACGCCATGTTCAAACGCCCTCATGAAGAGACGATATTCTACTGGATCTCCCTTGAAAACAGGAATGCTCTGTGGTGGCAATGTAGAGAGCTTCTGTTGCTTTGCTTCGGTGATGTCATTTTGGCGTTGCATGATGGTAACAAGGTTATCTGTATTCACAGAATTGTCCACTGAGTATACAGGAGCTTGTATCACATTGTCACCTGCATCTCTTCTTATTGTGTGGCTATGCTGACCGCCACTGTTGGCTACATCACTCTTAATGCGCCTGACATCATGCTTCACTGGAGTAGATGTAAGAACATCCACCCTACTTCCTTTGGTTCTGCCTGACGCTTCTGAACCTTCATATTTTCTTAAGACTTCCAATTGCGCATCAGCCGCGGCGAGCCCGGCTTGTAGCTCTAACTCTTCCTTTTCAGCCTTGAGCTGTAGTTCGTGTTCTTCTAAAGCCTGTTTTCTTTTCAATGTAGCTGACTTGGCTAACAGAGCGGCTCTTTCCAACTCTACCTTTAATCGATCAGACCCGCCCACTCATCGCCCTTCTCCGTCCGTTCCCCACCACACACACAGGCCGAGTCCGACTCTCTGGGGCTAAACTGGCTGAAACTATACAACATCGTCTTCAACATACAAATCTATCTGTTTTTCGTTGGTATATGACCATAATCCTTTCAAGGATGTCCGAAAATCTATAGATTACTGTCAAATTAAGTTAACTTTCTAACGTTAGCGGCTAAGCTATCGCTACCGTCATTTTAATGAGTTCGCTAGCTAATATTAAGTTAATATTCACTTACCGAAAAAACTGCACAGAGCTCCCCTGAGATGGCCTGTTAGTACAATCAACAGCACAACACGACATGACTGTCAATATATAAATGTAAAGTAATAACAGCAAATAAAACAAATATGAGTTGCCTGACAAAAGAACACCACTACAGCCGAGCCTACAGCTACTCTGAATGAAATGAAATGTTGAAGGAGGTTGCAAGCGGCTGCACTGTCAATCAAAGTGTAACCACGCCCCTTTTATATTTATTAAAATAACATTAAAGAAAATAATTTCTCGGGAAAAAGAAAAATGGTGTGATGTGAAGCACCTTGAAAGCTATTTTTTCGAATAAAAAGTTGTGGATGCAAAATTTGTTTTAGGTGAGAAAAGTGACATAGAAAGTTGGTTACTTGCCCATTGAAAATACATGGGAATGGGCGGAGCTACGCATTGTACTGCAGCCAGCCACCAGGGGGCTCTGGACTAGCGCTTGCTTCACTTTTAACGGACGAACCTCTGTCCATCAATATATACAGTCTATGGTACCAAATCATATAAAACATGAATTCTAGTATGCTTTTAACGTTTTTAACCATTATATGACCTTCAAAATGAAATTATATATCTTTTTAACACATTTTAGTCATGTTAACTGTAGTTATCACTATGAACTGTTCTTTCGCCTCTACACTATACTTATTCTAATAATATTCCACACCTCTCACACTTATTGTACGTATTACATCATGCTTTATATTTTTCTTTTTTTTATATTTAGTTTTTGTTAATATTTTCTGTTAAAAAAAATATTGTATTGTAACTATATTGCCTTGTTTTTATGCTGCTGCAACAAAAAAAAATCCAAATTGGGATCAATAGGAGAGGGGGGAGGAGAGGTCAAGACTCTTATGCCCGGTGCGGAACCTTAGAGCTTATGTCCAGACTACCGCAAGCATATGGCAGTCTGAGCAGCTCTTTCTCTGTCACAGTCGTCCTAGAAAGGGCCTAGGTCTCTCAAAGCAGCGCCTATCCCACTGGATCATAGATGTCATTGCCCAGGCATAAAAGGCGATTGACCGTCACTTACCATCCGGAGTAAAGTGCCACTCTACCAGGAGTGTTTCCACGTCATAGGCGACCTTGATAGGTGTGCCCCTGGAGGACATATGTGCCACGGCCACATGGGCATCCCCCAGCACATTCGCCAGATACTACGGAGTGAATGTTGCCGCCCCGCACCCTTTGGGTGTGGTCCTACTGCAGAGTCCACCTAGTCCGTACCTATAAGGTGGGTACTCAGGTTTCCTCGTGACTCTGTTGATATAAGTCAGGGGTTTTCAACTGGTTTTGTCCCAGGGACCACCATTCGGACTAGAAAGCAATCCGCGGCCCACTGATGTGCCTGCGCGTGCGCGTGTGTATTTGGTGTTACATGCATAGCTCAATGCATGAAACATGAAAGAGAGGCCACGCAGATTTTATAATAATAAAAGTAGATTTATTAAATTAAATTAAATTAAAGATTATTTTAAAGAAAGAATAAAGAATAATAAAGTGTTGTGCAATTCAGTATTGGGAAAAGTAACTAAAAATGTCATGCAAAGTCAGTCTAGGTGTGTGACAAAACAACAACGGAGAACAAAAATCCAACAACACCGGAGAACCAAAATCCAACAAATGAAGACCAAGGCAGCCTCAACTGCTGGCTGGTCAGGGCTTTTATAACCCAGCCAGGACAGACCTGTCACCAATCACCTGCTGTAGAGACAGAGAGATTGAGAAAAGCAGAGAGAGATTGAGAAAAGCAGGGAGAGAGAACAGGCTTACCATTAACACAGGGCGGGGCCTAAACCCGCCAGGGTCGTAACAGTGAAAACATGGGAGAATTAGGCCTACCTGTCAGTGTGATATCTGGGCGTGGTGAAGTCCACACAGCCTGTCTATTCGTGGCGAAATGGTAGACAGAGACAGTCTCATGTCATTCTCTGGATCAAGCCTAGCCCTGTACTTATTCTTTAAGTACGCCAGTGTAGAAAAACCACTCTCACACAGGTATGTGGTTGGAAAGGGCAAAAGACACCTCATTGCTTTTGCAGCAAGCTGTGGAAATTCTGTCTGGCAACTTATCCAGAATTTAACAAGGGGCTGTGTGTCGTACATATGCCTCCTGACAGAGTCTGTGGACATCTCAATCAGCTTATCCTCTTCCACAGCCGTCAGACTTGACCCTACTGATGCATCGTCACTGAATGGGAGCAGGATCCACTTGCTGTCACGGCGCCACTCTTCCGAATCAGTGAAGTACTTTGCGAATTGACGCACAAGCTTCCTCAAATGCTCACATATAGTGTCGTTGATGTCAGTGCTGTCAGGGTATTCCTCAACTGAAGGAAACATCGCCAAGTTATTGCTCTCCACTCGTTCGATCCACTTTGACATTTTTTTCACAAATGCGTCGAGCTTCTCGTAGAGCTGCATGACATTTGCATCTCTCCCTTGCATGGAGCTGTTCAACTTGTTCAGCTCTGCAAAAACATCTGTGAGGTACGCCAGCTTAGTTAACCAGTAACTATCGTTGAAATTGGAAGCCAGATCAGAATGCTTCTCGCACAAGAACTCGTAGATAGCTCCGCGTAGTTCAAACACACGGGCGAGCACAGCGCCGCGAGACAGCCAACGCACCTCTGAATGATAAAGGAGAGAGCTGTGTTCACTTCCCAAGTCATGGCATAGGGATGAAAACAGGCGTGTATTCAATGCGTTTCGTTTTATGAAGTTGACCGTCTTGACAACGACATCAAACACACCACTGAGCTCAACACTGAGATCTTTGGAGGCGAGAGCCTCTCTATGAATCAGGCAGTGTGTCCAAATTACCCCCGGAGCCACCCTCCTTACATGCGCAAACAGTCCAGTCTTGCTGCCACTCATGGCTCGGGCCCCATCGCTGCATAATGCAACGCACCTCTGCCACGAGATATTGTGCTCCGTGAAAAAAAAAAAGCCCGTGTTTAAATATTTCTACACCGTAGTTTGCCCGGGGGT
>NC_086359.1:24985286-25002112 GCF_036324505.1 Eleginops maclovinus | reverse complement strand
CGGATGGAGTGGTGGGGTTTGAGGAGGACGAGATAAACACACACACTGACGCGGTTATGTGCTACATCGGCAAATGCATCGATGACGTCGTGCTGCGGATTACTGTACGGACATTCCCAAATGAGAAGCCCTGGATAAACAGCGAGGTCCGAGCTAAACTTAAAGCACGGGCCATCGCGCACAGCGGCGGTGATTTGGATGAGTACAGGAATTCCAGGTATGCACTCCGGAGAGCTATTAGCAGTGCGAAAAGACAATACAGGGACAAGGTGGAGTCGAACTACAAGGGCTCCAACGCCAGAAACATGTGGTCTGGACTAAAAACAATAACAGACTACAAAAGGACAACGAGTTGTGCTGAGGAAGTGTCTGCATCTCTCCCAGATGAACTGAACACATTTTATGCACGCTTTGAGACGCCCCTGGCTGTGGAGGCACAGAAGGCCCAGGATCCCTGCTCACTGGTTTTAACCAGTGCAGATGTGTGTAGATCTCTGAAAAGGATCAACACACACAGGGCTCCTGGACCTGATGGCATCCCTGGCCGTGCTCTCAAGGTGTGTGCAGTTCAGCTGGCAGATGTGTTCACAGACATTTTCAATAGGTCACTGCTCCAGTCTGTAGTCCCCACATGTTTTAAAGAGTCCACCATTGTCCCTGTCCCCAAAAAGACAAAACCCATCTGCCTCAATGACTACCGCCCAGTTGCACTCACCTCATCATCATGAAGTGCTTTGGGCGGTTAGTCAAAACTTTTATCATCTCCTCCCTCCCTGACTCACTGGACCCCCTGCATTTTGCCTACAGAGCAAACAGGTCCACGGATGATGCCATCTCCCTCACCCTCCACACTGCCCTCTCCCACCTGGACCGGAGGAACACTTATGTGAGAATGCTGTTCATTGACTACAGTTCAGCATTCAACACCATTGTGCCCTCCAAGCTCATCATTCAGCTCAGGGACCTCGGGCTCAACAGCGCCCTCTGTGACTGGATCCTGAACTTCCTGACGGGCAGATCCCAGGCAGTGCGGATGGGGAACATCACATCTTCCACCTTGACCCTCAACACCGGAGCCCCTCAGGGTTGTGTGCTCAGCCCTCTCCTCTACTCCCTGTTCACGCACAACTGTGTGGCCACACACAGCTCTAACAACATCATCAAGTTTGCTGACGACACGACCGTCATCGGCCTGATAGACGTATATATATATATATATATATATATATATATACACACACATATACATATACATATATACAGCACAGTACATGTTTCGTACTTGTAATTACCGGTACTTGTACATATATGTAAAAAGTTATGCAAATATGTACCGTTAACTTGTTTTTCAAAATGTTAATAAAAGGGATGTGTTCCCAAACAGCCATCTCTTTCCTGACAATCCCCTTTGTGCATATTCTCTTACATATGGTAATTAAACATTAAAACACCTGCAGCTTTTAGTCCGGTGCGGCTAATGTATGAACAAAACAGGATTTTCCCCTAATTTTAGCTTGTGCGGCTAATATTCAGGTGCGCCTTGTAGTCCGGAAAATACGGTACTTTTGAATTCATTAATTAAATTTTGCGTACAAATACGATTAATCGTGATTAATCAGGGAAATCATGAGATTAATCATGATTTAAACTTTTACTCGTTGCCCAGCCCTAGTAATTATATTTGCAGCATATGCTCATAAACTAATTGTGGTAGTTAATACAATTCATGTAGTGAAGATACCAACTCCGTCACAGAATGGGACTGCTTGTGTAGAGGTCGACTACATGGGAGGCACATGTTGAACATGTCAGAACCTTACCTCAGGAGCCAGATATTCAGGAGTACCACAGAAGGTTTTCATGGTAGCATCAGGGGTAATGCCCTCCTTACAAAGGCCAAAATCAGTGATTTTTACATGGCCGTCTTTATCCAGCATCAGATTCTCCAGCTGACAGGGAGTACAATGACACACACATCAGATCTAAATGATATGAACATGTATAATGAAAGATTCTGGGCTTACAATTCATCATATTTTGATACATCTTAACTGAGTCGATTCAAAATCAGTGCCACCTGTTGAACCACGCGCCAATGTAAAACAAAATCAGAAACATGGCTAATAATGCGGTAGTTTTCAGTTACACAGGGTATACTGCGCTGAAATCATATTATACCACAATCTTTTTGGAATGTTACACCCTTTCTTAACGTGTTACGACAAATTGTAACCACGTGTTGCTATGGTTACTCATTTAAGATATATTTTAACATACAGTTGCAATCGAAATGATTCTACCATCGCACATTAGGTTTTATAAAAGTAGCGCAATTAAGAAGTAGCATTTTGTGTTGAATTTGAATAAACACCCTTGTATTATTAGTTTCATTGAACTACATCAACAGTTCTTGTGTAATTTATTTATTGCTAACAGCTGAAAAATTGTTTATTTTGCCATTAAAGCTAATGTGCAATGGTGGTTGAAAAATTTCGACTGTAGGTGTTATCATGGTTACTTCTTTTCGCACAGTCAGTGCATTAATGTCATAGGGTTAACCGTTTTTTAACAAAAACTACTTGTAAATGAAAAAATAACTTTATCAGGAATTGATGGATACCCTGTAGCCAATCAGAATCGAGTATTCACCCAGACTATAGATTCATTCTTTAGAGTTATTATTCAACTACATATGAGGTAACAAAGGAGCACCACAAATTATATTGCCGCACATTGACAAAATCTGCCCATACAATGTGCAACGGACATAACACTCAGACTTGAAATTAAAAAATACCATTTCCCTTCAGCAGGAAATGCTCTTTCCATCTTCCAGAGACACATTTCTAAATGGATTCATGCCATTTCAAGAAAAAAATATATAAGAAAACATTTTTATTGCCAACCCACAAGACGATTATGGAATAAAGGTTTCTGGATTATTTTAAATTTATAATCAACATGGATTGATGTATGCAAAAAATAAAAATACACTGCAACTGCAGTTTAACATTTCAAAGTTCTTCAATTCTTTTTTTACTAAAAGCTAAATTGTCTTGACTTTCCTAGTAACATCTAAAATGAGAATCCTTCATCACATTATCATGATAAAACCATACATAAATACTGTATATTCTAGAACTGACGGAGTATTTACCTTTAGATCACGATAAACAACATCACGTGAATGGAGGTACTCGAGTGCCGACACAATCTCAGCACCGTAGAAGCGCGCCCGGTCTTCTGTGAACACTCTCTCCCGGGACAGGTGGAAGAAGAGCTGAAACAATGAGAGCATGGAGGGAAACACCTTGTAGAGAAGTTCTGTTTCAATAAGCACGGCACGCTGTGACATCAAGTGACATTATATCTCCATGTGAAGTCTCACCTCTCCTCCGTTGGCATATTCCATAACAAAACAAAGTCGATCGTGAGTTTGGAAGGCATACTTCAGTGTCTGCGGACACAAATGATTGGTGATGGTGAATTTCTGAATTGAAAGCAATTAAAAATCTACAAAGGTGAATCAAACTAATGCAGCCAGTGCCCAATCGCAGGCTGCCATGTGTCAAAATTCTAAGAGTAACCCACTCTGTCAACTGTTGCTAGGTTTGTGATTACTAGGTTTGTGATTACTAGGTTTATTCTGCGCTCTATTACCAGTGGTACTGGTCGGGTCCACAGAGGAGAATTTTGTGTTAACCGCAAAGAGAGTCTGAAAGTATGTGGTGGCATGAAAAAACAAACAGAAGATCATGGTAAAATAGGAAAGTGTCATATAAGTGCAGCAGATTCTTTTTTATAATTTTCCAGTCATCGGCAGACAGAACAAAAAGTGAATTTGGACCCTGGGCATAGGTGCAGTGACTTAAAGGTTAAATATTAAAATGACAAAAACAGACCTATGTTTTTTAGGTAAAATTATCACCCCTGAAATCAAAGCTGAGGCTAATGCAATGGGTTTTTCTGGTTTTAACCTGATAATGGTGCTGTATGAAAGGATCAAAGTTATTACAATTCTCCTGTGGGAACATTAGTCTCTAAAACAGATGTCATGGCAATACATGCATAGAATAGAAATAAACTATTATAGTCTTGATTTAAGTTTTGAACCCACCAATACTACTACAATAGTATTGCTTCAATGCGCTGCTAATGTGGCTAAAAGACACTGACTTAGAACCATACAGTAGTCATACAAATTAGAACTATGGTGAGACATGTTTCTCGGCGAGAGATTTCAGACTGACCTGAGGACAATTGGGCTGATGAGGAAGAACATCTCAAGTGAGTGCTGGCTGCCCTTTCTGAGAAAGCAGTGCCTTTACATGCTTTATTCATTGTGTCATATGTGATCCTGAAGGTCCTTACCGTGAGGAAGGGGTGTCGTGTGTTTTGTAACACCCTGCTTTCTGTAACTGTATGTGCCACTTCATCCTGCAAACCAAAACATTACTGTCAGGAATTCTGAAAACACACATTTCGGAAAGGTTAAGATTTATGTAAAGGGGAGAGTGCCCAAATATTAAAAGAAACTTGGGTACAGGAAATTAGATAGTAAACACAGTAGTAGTCCCTTATTTTGTTCTGCTACTAACCAGCAAACCCCAGCATGGCATCATAAGAGGCTTGCCATGTTGTTTGGGTGCTCAAATCCATTGTTGTCAATGCAGACAACAATGTGAAGCCTTCTTGGACATGTAAGTTCATTCCAATATGTCCAACAAGCCTTCCCATGCGCCCAATTTTCCAGGGTAACCAGGGCCAGCCCACCCATCCACCCAATAGAGAACAGAGACCAAGAACATCGCCTTGCTGGCATCCACCAGGATCAACTCACACACTTGATCGACTTACTCACTCTTTTCAAGTTAGCAATCAGTGAGCTTGAAGGGGAACATTACCCAACCATTCACATGGTGTTGCTTTGGTTTTTCAAGCTCAAAAAACACTGTGAGCCCAAGTTTGGAGACCCACCTTACATGAAAAGTCTCCGCTCTCGCGCGTATGCCCTGCTTGGTGAGATGTGCCCTAATGCTACTCATAAAATCGCCACTTTTCTCCACCCGAAATTTAAGTCCCTGAAAATGCTGGTAAAAGAGGACAGACGAGAAGTGATTAAGCAAGTTCGGGAACTTCTACCAGAGGAAGGCCGTCTCAGTCATGATGGAGAAGAAAGAGCAAAGTGGGTCGATACTTTGCCTAGGCTATTAAGTTTAATTAGGCTATCTTGATTGTGTGCTTTTCATTATAGGTTTAAAATATTAGGCTATGTATCGACAGGGATCAATATTAGTTATAATAATAATTGTATTATATATATATATTAGTTATAATAATGTAATATTCCTTTGTAGGTATAGCTGATGGTGCACTATCGAAAAAGCAAAGGATTGACTTCACGGATTGGCAGGAGGATACACCTATAATTGTGGATTAAGTAAAGCAGGGGTTTTCAACTGGTTTTGTCCCAGGGACCACCATTCGGACTAGAAAGCAATCCGCGGCCCACTGATGTGCCTGCGCGTGCGCGTGTGTATTTGGTGTTACATGCATAGCTCAATGCATGAAACATGAAAGAGAGGCCACGCAGATTTTATAATAATAAAAGTAGATTATTAATTAAATTAAATTAAATTAAAGATTATTTTAAAGAAAGAATAAAGAATAATAAAGTGTTGTGCAATTCAGTATTGGGAAAAGTAACTAAAAATGTCATGCAAAGTCAGTCTAGGTGTGTGACAAAACAACAACGGAGAACAAAAATCCAACAACACCGGAGAACCAAAATCCAACAAATGAAGACCAAGGCAGCCTCAACTGCTGGCTGGTCAGGGCTTTTATAACCCAGCCAGGACAGACCTGTCACCAATCACCTGCTGTAGAGACAGAGAGATTGAGAAAAGCAGAGAGAGATTGAGAAAAGCAGGGAGAGAGAACAGGCTTACCATTAACACAGGGCGGGGCCTAAACCCGCCAGGGTCGTAACAGTGAAAACATGGGAGAATTAGGCCTACCTGTCAGTGTGATATCTGGGCGTGGTGAAGTCCACACAGCCTGTCTATTCGTGGCGAAATGGTAGACAGAGACAGTCTCATGTCATTCTCTGGATCAAGCCTAGCCCTGTACTTATTCTTTAAGTACGCCAGTGTAGAAAAACCACTCTCACACAGGTATGTGGTTGGAAAGGGCAAAAGACACCTCATTGCTTTTGCAGCAAGCTGTGGAAATTCTGTCTGGCAACTTATCCAGAATTTAACAAGGGGCTGTGTGTCGTACATATGCCTCCTGACAGAGTCTGTGGACATCTCAATCAGCTTATCCTCTTCCACAGCCGTCAGACTTGACCCTACTGATGCATCGTCACTGAATGGGAGCAGGATCCACTTGCTGTCACGGCGCCACTCTTCCGAATCAGTGAAGTACTTTGCGAATTGACGCACAAGCTTCCTCAAATGCTCACATATAGTGTCGTTGATGTCAGTGCTGTCAGGGTATTCCTCAACTGAAGGAAACATCGCCAAGTTATTGCTCTCCACTCGTTCGATCCACTTTGACATTTTTTTCACAAATGCGTCGAGCTTCTCGTAGAGCTGCATGACGTTTGCATCTCTCCCTTGCATGGAGCTGTTCAACTTGTTCAGCTCTGCAAAAACATCTGTGAGGTACGCCAGCTTAGTTAACCAGTAACTATCGTTGAAATTGGAAGCCAGATCAGAATGCTTCTCGCACAAGAACTCGTAGATAGCTCCGCGTAGTTCAAACACACGGGCGAGCACAGCGCCGCGAGACAGCCAACGCACCTCTGAATGATAAAGGAGAGAGCTGTGTTCACTTCCCAAGTCATGGCATAGGGATGAAAACAGGCGTGTATTCAATGCGTTTCGTTTTATGAAGTTGACCGTCTTGACAACGACATCAAACACACCACTGAGCTCAACACTGAGATCTTTGGAGGCGAGAGCCTCTCTATGAATCAGGCAGTGTGTCCAAATTACCCCCGGAGCCACCCTCCTTACATGCGCAAACAGTCCAGTCTTGCTGCCACTCATGGCTCGGGCCCCATCGCTGCATAATGCAACGCACCTCTGCCACGAGATATTGTGCTCCGTGAAAAAATCGTCCAGTGCTTTAAATATTTCTACACCGGTAGTTCGCCCGGGCAGTGGTTTGCAAAAAAGAAATTCCTCGCACATAGTGCCACTGTCCTCGTATCGCACAAATGTTAACAGTTGCGCATCATTAGTAACATCTGTCGTCTCGTCGATTTGAAGGGAAAACAGAACTGTCTGAAGTTTTGCCATCAGCTGGTCTTTGACATCATTTGCCATTTCCCCAATTCGTCTTCCGATTGTGTTGTCTGACAACGGAATAGTTTTTAATTTGTTGGCACATTCTTCGCTTACCATAGCTCTGCACATATCTATGGCTGCTGGCAATATAAGCTGCTCTGCAATGGTATGGGGCTTCTTACTTTTTGCAACCCTGAGAGCGACCAGATACGATGCTTTCAGTGCGTTTTCATTTATTTTTGCACTCTTCCTCATGGTAGCCTGCTGTCCTTTGAAATCACGCAACATCTGTTGCATGTACTCAACGGGTTTGGCCTTAAAGTGGACGTGATGCGTCTCCATATGCCGCGTAAGTTTCGACGGCTTCATAGCTTCATTACAGAGAATTGTTGAACATACGAAACACAGTGGTACCTCCTCTCCTGCTCTGTCTGTCGTCACTGTGAATCCATATTTAACATATTCCTCATTGTATTTTCTTTTTCGTCTTTTTTGCGAAGTTGACGCTTCGGAAGCCTGTCCTTGCCCTATCGTGGCGGCCTGTCCCTCTGTCGTGGCAGCCTGACCCTCTGTCATGGCAGCCTGTCCCTCTGGCACTTTCCTCACTACAAAACGATCCATTGGTGCTAGATATATAGCTAGACTAGTACATATGTAACAAATGTTTGCTGTACTACAACCTATCTTAAAATACTCTCGTCGGCTATGCTTATAAATGTGTGTCAACTTTGCTCGCAAGACTGTACGTAATGAATAATAAGTGAGGTTAGCGACGCAACTCATTACCATTAGCGAATCACAGGCTACCATAGACTGGATAGGCGCAAGGCTACATTCTGTCAGCTTGAATTTCCTTTATATTATTTTAAACATATTTTTCACGATATGTAACGGTATTCTGGAAATGTGTTGAAATATCAAAGCGAATTTATATTAAAAAAAAACAATGGTGAACTGATCAACATAGGCTCTTGTCACGGACCACATGCAATGCCGCCGCGGACCACCAGGGGTCCGCGGACCACCGGTTGAAAACCCCTGAAGTAAAGGAGTATTCCTCTACAAACTTCCATATAGACGGATCAGCAGAGGAAAATCTACTTTCCTTTTGGGAGAAACAAGGCCAGTCATTCCCACAACTACAGCACCTTGCCAAGAGAATCCTATGCGTTCCAGCAACAAGTGCTTCGAGCGAGCGCTCCTTCAGTGCAGCAGGGCGCATTATAGAGGCCAGGCGCTCCTGGCACTGTAGATGCTATTTTATTCCCGCATAGTGCTAAGATAAATTCTAACTCGACTTAAGGTTAGACCTATTAAACCAATTAGTCTACGTTACCTAGGCTACACCAAAAAAGCCCAAGTCTAACCTAAGCTTCTGAGTTCGGTCAGCTGAATCATTTTGGTGGTTACGTTTATAGCTGGCGTTTTGGGCGCTTTTACGTTCCGAGGCGCGTCGCTTAAGGCCAAGAGCGCGGATCTCTGAAAGGCTATGTAAGGCTATTTTGCCTGAATTCGTTTGTCGCGACTGTGATGGCATATTTCATTATAATTCCAGTTTGATGGGGTGATCTAAAGTCCATGACCTATTTGGGGCATAGACTTGTCCGTTTGATTCCCCCTCCCCCAACTATTTGCCTAGGCCACTAAGTTACTACGTTGCTGACATTTCCTTGGAGTGATCTGTGATACAGGCAATTTATCCTGGTCAGAATTTATGTTTGTGCAAAGAGGGATGGCATATTTCATTGTCTAATTTAAGTTTGTGGGGGTGATTAATAGCCTAAGGCTTACGACGCACATGTAGTCTATGCCGTTTTTTTTTTAATTTACTTTTTATTTCATCTGTTTGCCAAAACATAGGAGGCTATAGGCCTATGCCTACAATATTAGACTATTTAGTTATTTATTGTAATCAAATGTTCCTGCCTGTTGTTTCTTTTGGCACATAAAATAGGCATTGTCTGATATTTTGTCATGGCTGAAGATATCAATAAAGGTTCAGCTGTTGCGGAATTGGTGTTTTCCGATGTTTCACTGAGCAACCCACACACACACACACTAAAGGTAACAAAAAGTTTAAAATAAGTATCCTATGGTAGCCTACAAACAGACCAGCATTTTTTTCCTCTCCAGTGTGCAATAAGAAAGTGCAAGTTGACCGATGATTCATCTCCCATTTCGTGTCTCGTTGCAGCGCCTTGGTAGGCCAGGTAGCAAACCTGCAAGCTTTGCGCCCTGCTTGGAGGAGGCCTAAACGTCTCGTTGATGAGACTGCCTGGGTTATTTTGTTTCAATATTAGTTATATTTTAAAACAGCCAGTCATTGTAGCCTACCACTCGGGGAATAGGCATTTAAAACAGACACAGATTATGGAGTGATATGACTTAGAAATTACAACGGGCAATGGCAGCGTGAGATGTTCGGAACGCAATAGCTAAACTTCTACAAGCTCAATAACATCCACAGCAAAGAAAGAAGGTAAGAAAAATAGTTGGAAAACTTTGCCCATTTATTAGATGTGCAGGCAAGACAAGCAGGCAAGTTTTGGGGTTGTTATGGACAATTAAAAATGTGAACATGCACGTTGCACTGTTGTGCGGTGGACTTTAAGCGAATTTCGGAATAAATAGAGTAGGCGTTTCTTTAATATCGAGGTTCCATAGTTTGTTTCTTGTATGATTGTTAGGCCTGCTGTTATAACATGAATTGCACTGTCTGCCTGAAAAAAGACGCGCTCTCTTCCCATGCAGTCAAAATGAACGTCTTCAGAACAGGCTTGTCCTGGATGTTACCCTGACATGACGGTTAATTAGTGTATAGAGTTAATTCGCCTATAATGTGAATGACGTGTTATTATATTGGGGCTTTCTTTCTTTTTGCAAAAAATAAATACATAGACCTGAAAGCAACCGGCGGATGGCAGGTAGGTGCGGTTTTGAAAATTGGTCAAAAAACGTTGGTTCGGATGGAATGGCGGACGGATGATGAGTTTTGTGGTGCAGTTGAAATAATAGCCACACACACACACACACACACACACCTTACCTTGGCAATGATGACCTCTTTGCGCAGTATTTTCATGGCATAATGTACACCGGTAGACTTCTCTTTCACCAGAATCACCTTCCCAAACGTCCCCTTTCCAAGAAGCTTCAGGTACTCAAAATCACTCATCGTCTGAAATGTGAACATGGCCGGTCAGAAAGTTCACTAAGAATAAGGACATGAAATAATTTTCTGAAAATGTGTGCAGCGAAATTAAAATAAAACAGTCTTTGAAAACACATCCTACAACAGAGTCATTCTGATCCCTTCAGGACCAAACACCATTCTTCCTGCACTTGTTAGTTTGTTGTTGTTTTACAACTGATATTGAATAGGTTTCTCTAACTATATTATGTACTCTTCTTATTCAGTACAAACCACTTTCGTATTTGGATTACTGAATTAAAAACTGACCAAATGAATAGGGTCTACTGGGGGTCACTGGCTGGCTCCCAGTCTTACTCAGAGTTGTACTGTTAAAACTCTATTCCACTTCTTGTTGTTGTCTTCTTAGCTCCCTTTGTTCAGAACATAAGTAAAATTAACAATGTCAAAATCAGTGGATGGCCCCTCCACCTGCTCACCTTCAGTCCGCGTAGTTAAAAGCTCTCTTGCTTAGAAATGACTGTCTGTTTTTACTTGCCCAAATTGAAATTGCCTTTCTGGGTTTATAAAGTTGTATTTAAGTGAATTTGAATACAAATACAGTATTAAATGTTGGACCAGTAACATCAATGGATAATTTAATAAGGGCCTCTTAAAAACAACTGATTTGGTGCAAAGGGGAATATGCAAGAGCTTTAAGAAGTATTTCTGAAGCTCACAAGCAGCCCGGAATCTCATGAGTCTTTTACAGAAATCTGCTTCGGAATTGTCGTTGTCTGAATGAGTTTGATGTTTATCTGTATAAACAAAATATATTTTTTTAAAAACAATGGTGGAACAAATAAACTTCAAGCGGCTTTAATGTTCTATAATAATAACAAAAATTTAAAATGTGAAAATTGTGAGAATTCACAGGTGTCCCTGGTGTAATGGAAACTCCTGGAGCAATATCTTCCTCAACACCAGGTAGCGATAAAGCAAGAAAGAGATATAAACTAAAACTGTAGCTCCCTCAGCTTTACAGCTTCATCGAGTTCCAGTTCATTGTTAAGTCATTAAAATATTCAATTAAAAAGGATATGATAAGTCAATGCCATGTACTTTTTAAAGGTCTCCTATTGTGCTATATTTGAACAATATATTGTAGGGCCATATCTATACAAACATGTCTGTGAGGTCAAAATACCAAACAGATCCCCCATTGCATGCCTCATCCCCCTCTATTTCAGCCCTGTTCCTGAAGTGCTGAGTCTGTGACTGTAGCTTTAAACGAACTAGCTGTTGCTGGCCACGCCCCTTTGGAGCTTCATGCAGCTCTCTGTCTAAAGAGAGAAGTTTCTAACAGAGATACTGCTGTGCCCCTATTATGTTCCAAACAACATCCAGCATTATTTCTGAAACACTTCTCAGTGTTTACCACTAGAACAGCGACATTATGTATTATACAGTGGGGCAAAAAAGTATTTAGTCAGCCACCAATTGTGCAAGTTCTCCCATTTAAAAAGATGAGAGAGGCCTGTAATTTTTATCATAGGTATACTTCAACTATGAGAGACAAAATGAGAAAAAAAATCCAGGAAATCACATTGTAGGATTTTTAATGAATGAATTGGTAAATTCCTCGGTAAAATAAGTATTTGGTCACCTATAAACAAGCAAGATTTCTGGCTCTCACAGACCTGTAACTTCTTCTTTAAGAGGCTCCTCTGTCCTCCACTCGTTACCTGTATTAATGGCACCTTTTTGAACTCGTTATCAGTATAAAAGACACCTGTCCACAACCTCAAACAGTCATACTCCAAACTCCACTATGGCCAAGACCAAAGAGCTGTCAAAGGAGACCAGAGACAAAATTGTAGACCTGCATCAGGCTGGGAAAACTGAATCTGCAATAGGTAAGCAGCTTGGTGTGAAGAAATCAACTGTGGGAGCAATTATTAGAAAATGGAAGACATACAAGACCACTGCTAATCTCCCTCGATCTGGGGCTCCACAAAAGATCTCACCCCGTGGGGTCAAAAATGATCATAAGAACGGTGAGCAAAAATCCCAGAACCACACGGGGGGACCTAGTGAATGACCTGCAGAGAGCTGGGACCAAAGTAACAGAGGCTACCATCAGTAACACACTACGCCGCCAGGGACTTAAATCCTGCAGTTCAAGACGTGTCCCCCTGCTTAAGCCAGTACATGTCCAGGCCCGTCTGAAGTTTGCTAGAGGGCATTTGGATGACCCAGAAGAGGATTGGGAGAATGTCATATGGTCAGATGAAACCAAAATAGAACTTTTTGCTAAAAACTCAACTCGTCGTGTTTGGAGGAGAAAGAATGCAGAGTTGCATCCAAAGAACACCATACCTACTGTGAAGCATGGGGGTGAAAACATCATGCTTTGGGGCTGTTTTTCTGCAAAGGGACCAGAATGACTGTTCCGTGTAAAGGAAAGAATGAATGGGGCCATGTATCGTGAGATTTTGAGTGAAAACCTCCTTCCATCAGCAAGGGCACTGAAGATGAAGCGTGGCGGGTCTTTCAGCATGACAATGATCCCAAACACACCACCAGGGCAACGAAGGAGTGGCTTCGTAAGAAGCATTTCAAGGTCCTGGAGTGGCTGAGCCAGTCTCCAGATCTCAACCCCATAGAAAATCTTTGGAGGGAGTTGAAAATCTGTGTTGCCCAGCGACAGCCCCAAAACATCACTGCTTTAGAGGAGATCTGCATGGAGGAATGGGCCAAAATACCAGCAACAGTGTGTGAAAACCTTGTGAAGACTTACAGAAAACGTTTGACCTCTGTCATTGCCAACAAAGGGTATATAACAAAGTATTGAGATGAACTTTTGTTATTGACCAAATACTTACTTTCCACAATAATTTGAAAATAAATTCTTTAAAAATCCTACAATGTGATTTTCTGGATTTTATTTTCTCATTCTGTCTCTCATAGTTGATGTTTACCTATGATGAAAATTACAGGCCTCTCATCTTTTTAAATGGGAGAACTTGCACAATTGGTGGCTGACTAAATACTTTTTTGCCCCACTGTATATACAACAACTCTAAGTCCGTCCTGCAGAACACACACACACACACACACACACAGACACAGACACAGACACAGACACAGACACAGACACAGACAGACAGACAGACAGACAGACAGACAGACAGACAGACAGACAGACAGACAGACAGACAGAGCTGCGCGAGTCTCGAGGGGGTTCAGTTCGCCGACTGTATATGGGGGACGATACGTTGGGACGTGTCACGTGGGCGGGACGTTGCCAGGAGTTCAATGTAAAGCCAGCCCACATTTCGGTTATGACGCCATATCAGCAGCAAATGTGGATCAGCTCGTTTGTACCCCCGTTTTTAGAGATGTGGGTAAGGAGGAAAAGAGAGAGGGTTGTATTTTCTGACACTTTGTGAGTTTACTTACACACCAGGGACACATATTTATGTGTATTTTAAAAAGTGTATTTTGCATAATAGGGGACCTTTAAATCAGATGCACTTAAGTGGCAAAAAGTCTGTTATTGCAGATTTAACATAACATTAATATCCTTTTGCCGTCTTATACAGTAGTGGGTGTATTTTGGCATAGCTTTATTAAACAGGTGAGTAGATTTAAAGTTATAGACAGTCGAATATTATTTCTACATCGTGGTGAACTGTAGTATCTGGTTGAAGATAAAAGACTACAATTCCCACAGAACCAACATATTAACAGACATCAAAGCCTTCAAAGGTCATCACAAAAGTGATTAAAAATGAATAACTTGAAAAATAAAACGTTGGAAACATCTGTTATAAAAGGGTTTTGAAGTGACTGATAGAAACCTAATTCAGGAAGCTTAGGTCAGGTTTTTGAACAGCATAGAAGTATTTCTATTATGCATGCAAAAAGACAAAATGAGGTAGTCAAAGGATCAATTGTTTTTCTTATCAAGCTGCACAGTACTGAGGGAATTCAGGAATTTAAATCCTATCGAAAACTGTTGGCAGAACACAGGTCTGGAGATGGACTACTAAGTAATAAAAAGGGAGTAAAAAAGGGATCTGAAATGTCAGCTCAATATGTTTAAAACACGACATCTGATCCTCTCACCACTTTGGAGCCATTCTTGGTCAGAGACATCTCCATATCCTCCAGGCTGCATTCACTGGGAGAGCCGAACAGATCCATCGGTTCCTCCTCCTCCTGTTCTCGCATCTTGAGACTATTTGCTACCGACTGGATTGCACGCATCCACTCCTCTCTGACAGGTAAAAATCCCAAATATTGTCAGGTAGTACATCAAACAACTACACCAAGTATTGCAAAGTGCTTCACACACAGATGCCGCTGAATGCCATTTGATGAATCACTTGAAACGTTTTACCAATAGTTTTTCACAAGTCTGGTAAAAAAAAGCTTGCTTGACATTGCTTGATATTTTACCGTGTTCTTACCTCTCCTCATTACTGTCCACGTGAAAGGTGCGTTCAATGACAGTGGTCCACTGTAGGCAACGGATTACAAATGTGTTAGGCCGGGGTCTTTCAGTCTTCATTAACTGACACTCTGTGAAAAACACAACGAGGATATCAACCAGGAGTTGCTGATGATAGAACAGTTTGGAACTCAGAAGAGCCTACTAGCGATGGCGTTCTGAGGGATGTTTTACCATCTTGAGAACTGACCTGCAACTGAGAAGTTGTTGAGGGGTGGTGAAGTCTGGTCGTTAAGATCAGGCTTCTCTTTGTGGCCAATGAAGGAACCGTCATTTTTTAGGATGAAGTACCTGGGCCTCCATGTTTTGATATATTCACCTGGGTCAAAAATGGGAAGCAATTATTACATCTTATCAATAGGAACATAACTGGCATTTTGAGATGACTCCAACTGTTAATAGTTCTAGATTTAAGATACAGATAGACCCATTGAGCATGACATCTACTGTTTCTCTTCTGCCTTACCTCTTTTGTGAAGCCATCCCTCTCTGATTATATTAACTTCATTCATGGTGGGAGATGTGTTTCAGAGAGGGTAAGGAACAGGAGGTCGGGGAGGGGATAAGTGGATTCTTATTCCGTTCAAGACTCAGGTGTTCTTATCAAATCAGGACAGCACCTGTACAAAAATAATACGAGCATCGAATACGTTCTAAAATAAATGCATACATTAATTCATTATAATAATGGAATGTTTCATTCTGTGAAAAGTATGGCCAAAATAATGTGACATCTGTTTATGACGAGTTGCTAAGTTTGCTTGGGAAGTTGATGATGTGTAGCCAACAATCCAATAATAGTGATCATGTTCGTAAATTTCACCCAGATCACTCCCTGACTTAAACAGTTAGCCTACTACAAACAAGCATAACAGCACAACCACTCGTAAACTATTCATTTACAAATCATGACTTATTGATGGAAAGCTCCAGATCACATTTATTTTGTTTCAATATAAATACAACACATTGTTATGCACATTTAACAACGTCTCGTATTACTGCTGTCCTACACATATGACGAACAATGAGAACCTTAACTGTAATTTCAGCTGTCATTGAAAGCAAGGACATTAACCACTCTGCAAACACTATGCTGCTATACTACATTTATATATAATTTCCAAGCTTAGCGTGTGGTCTGATCATCGAAGAGAACAGCACGTTGGAGGAAAAAGTGCTTCTGTCTGATGTTAGCGAACTGGTAACAGAACGTTAAGTTAAGTAACAAAGCCTTCATTTGAGATCATGGAGAGGTTTGCCTATAAGAAAAACAGTTACATGTTTGGCCTCACCAACGGAATCAGCGAAGACCATTTACAGCCCTTCTCGGTGTTGTAGCTACCATTTAAAACACAGTTAGCTCTTCTTTAGCAATAAGCTAACAGTGACAGCTGTTAGCTGTATGCTAACAGTAAACAGTTAACTCACCGTTAGGGCGATATTATATACATTGGGGAACATAAAGCAAGTTTATAACTTAAACAATCGTTGACAAATAATCAACATTAACCTTACTTTCAAACTAAAACATGAAATGCATCCATTAACTGAACAAAAAGCAGAATGTCAGATCACCTAGCTAGCATACATTACGTTAATCTCATACTAGACACAAAACACCTTGCTTCCTAGAGTTAACGCTTAATATAGCAGATTAAGTTGGTGTTTTAGAGAAGAAAGGACACACTTGTGCTTTTCATACGCTATTTGTGCCGTGGCGTTATTAGTGAACGACTGATCTACCATCATATGTTAGGTATTTATGTTCTTGTGTATGTTACTGATGTTGGGTTTGCCTTGCTAATAGCGGTGTTACGTTACTTTTAGTCAAATAGTTGTTAGCTATATATATATATATTTTAAAAAACAGGGTCCCTTGTTATCT